>NC_056750.1:448107315-448159815 GCF_019279795.1 Protopterus annectens | reverse complement strand
CCTTAGCTCAACTGGTGCCCTAGGCGAAGTAGTACTCCGGTGCCCCTTAAGCCCCACCCATACCATGCTCATGAAACACCCCTATAAGCCACACCCACAGGTCAGTCACTCCCCAGGAAAGCCACTCCAGCCATTTCCTACATTTAAATGCATATGAAGAAAAGATACCTTATGATGCAGTTAAACTGAAAGTGAAGGACAGTGGAATTTTCCTTTAATAAACCTGCTTTATCAGTTGCCCCTTCACATATATTTTAGTATAAAAGTCACATCCTCAGAAAATTGAAGCTCACATGCCTTATTTCAAAGAGTTGCTTAAGTTTATTTTAATTTACTTTGGGGTAGGCGAGTGAACCTTACAGTTCAGTGAAAGTAGAATAGCAACCTCCCTCCTCCATGTGTACAGTAGCTTAAGCTTGAATAGCACAAACACAGATAGACATTTGCTAAACAATACAGTCTCACAATGAAAACAGACTTGGCATGAGCAATAAACTTCTCTGCCATTGAAACTGCATGAAAATCCACATTCATAAAAAATGCATCTGGCCAGTGGAGGCTTAAGTTTACCTTTGGGCTATTTTCAAAATGGCCTCCTTGCACACATTTTTAGGACCATGCATACATGTATGTGTTCTTTGATTCACCTTCCTGATTGTATTAAATTACATTCCTTGTGTAATAAAGCACCCCTTGTTAGTGTGTTTTTTAAATTTGTAGTTTTGAACATTTTTCCAGTAAGCAATAAAACAAAATGCATGACCCAGTAATGACAAACCTGCCCATTTCAAAACATTTTAACCATAAAGAGGGGATGGGAGTGTGGCCTCATGGTTATGGTGTTTGCCTTACAAACACAAGGTGCAGGGTTTTGAGTCTTACAAGGGATAATTGGCTAGGCTTAAAATGGCTCACAAGGGCAGTTAGCTTAGTACTAATCTATGAACCTATAAAAGGCCACTCAAAGTTATGTCATTACAATCCACAAGTCAGTAAGCACATTCTCTGCAGAAGTAAAAAGTTCATCCAAATAATTCTACATTAAAGAGATTTTTTTTAATAATGAACAGTCTGTTACTGGCAAACAATTTTACATTTCAGTGTTTCATCTACCAATTCACTGCCTGCTGCCCTTGAAGAATTACTTTCCTACGTTACACAAAAAAATGGTAAGCTGGTAACATTGCAATAGGGAATAACTGAGAAACTGACAAGTTCATAGTTACTAGGCATCTTATACAAAAGAGGACACTCTCAGGAATGCAAAACCCATATCCCCCCTTAAAATGCACCAAATCAGCAAGCAGTGCATTACATACATGCCTCCATACCTCTCAATCTCTTAGTACACGAACGCTGGAAAAAGCCTGAAACAGTGGGGGTGGGGGGGGGTGGCAAAAGAGGGACAGATTATAAATATTGCTCTTGTAGACTTAGAAAATTGCAGGGTAGCTGAAATCATCCAGTATTAGGGTGAGACAGTTTTGTAAAGAAATAAGATGGCAGATAGAATTGGGTCTTTCATGGCTTAAAAAGGTGAGACACAGGTCAAGTCAGTGCAGTTGGTAGACTGTTGAGTATAAGGAATGTCATGCTCATCAAACCAGATAGTTGAAGGATTTAAAGCCTTTCACTTTCTTGGATAGAAATCTTTGGAGTCTTTCCAGTTGAGCAGTATGCTTGCTTTTGTACAATTCAAATGGATAATTATATTTGATGATGGGTCTGATAAGGAAAGACTGCAGTGGTAGGGTGATGCCGTTGGATCTTGACGATATTCTCTTGGAAAGGAACTTGGTCAGACAGAGGGATTTCCTGACTGTGGTAGAAACATGATGGCTGAATGAGAGAGACAGAGTTGTCCACATAAATAGCCAGGTTTCTTGTGAATTCATCTGTCTGAAGAGAAGTATCATTTATGAGGTGGGGCAGCTTGGGGCAACTTGGACTTTCTCTATTTGTTTGTCAGTCATCATCCTTGCTTGCATAACTCCTGATGCTCATGATCATATGAGTTTTAAAAGTTCTAACAGGAAATAAGCAGGCTTGCATTAGGTCAAGCTAACCTAGAACATAGGAAATGTTGCATTGTAGACCTGTATGGGCATTTCAAGATCACTTGTGTCATGCTTTTTTCTAGGAGATGATACTGGATTAAGGATAAAGTAATTGCAGGCAGCATTTCCTAAATGTCTGATCTGGTAAGTTGAGCAATGGATGTGCCAACCAGGTGGAGCCACAAATTAGAAGATAGAGGTCAAATTAGGATACAGGTTCCACAACCAGGTTCAATGCAACCAAACCACACTGGAACACCAAGTCCAAGGAATGTCCTTTTACATGAGCGACACAAGCAACTATCTGAATCAAGCCAAGCCCTCCATCTTATGATGGAACTTTGTGGCGAGCTGGTGGTTTCCATCACTGATCCAAAATTTAAAGCTGTCCAAAACTAACCATTTATGCTACTTGAAAGAAGTCTGATGAGGTAACTGGTGAAGTTTTGTGAGCTAAATCCATATTACTCAGAGAACAATAGACCATGTATTAACCTGCAGTTTATTTCTGCCCTACATATACACTCAATAAACCGGTGACCTCATTTGTTATCTACATAATTTCAAATCCAGTTCAAAAACTGCTGACATAACCATTGCTTATATATATATATATTTTTTTCCGTCTTTGGTCTTGGACAGCAGAGAAACCCAGAGGGTAGTAGTTGCTAGGTTAGTCTATTAGTTATCAAGTCACTTATCTGTTATGATGTAAGGCTAACCCTGCATCCCCAATCTGTCAAAAACCACAGCTGAATGCTGCATGCTGACCTGGCATTCATCAACAGAGTTCAAGGTTACCTTCCTGACTCATGTAACTAAGGCTACTGCTGCTGCAGTTGTGGTCATTTGAGCATCTACAGTACTATTTAAGGTTAACATGTACACCTGTACTATTTGGTGGCAATGGGTTCAGCAATTATTATAGTCGGTTAAAAAAAACTGATTTAATTCGGACTTATCCACACACTGTGCTAAACCTTTCTAAACTCTGGTGGTAATTCGTGATGTTGTTAGAAGACATGCTGAATGCTGATTACGCTTTGGTTTAGTAAGAGACTGGAATGCAGCAATTCTTCCTCGTATATGTTTTTATTTTCAGAAAGCATGTCCCTGCATCTTAACTGGCTGCGTGGTAACCCACTGCACAGACAATAATAATATAGTGTTTGCAAGCAGTAGTTACGAGTGTTGACTTATGACTCGTCACACAGCATAACTCCGGTCCGTAAATTGCGCCCTGCTTAAATGGGGGAGGGCGCAACTGTTGCTAGCCTCTCGGCGGTGAAATAAAAAAAAAATGTTGTTGTTTTTCGGCTTTTCCCGATTAGTGGTCATCACACAGCAGAACTGTGGTCCGTAAATTGCGCCCTTTTGAGGCCGGGGAGGGCGCAATTGCTAGCCTCTATGGGCGGCAGTGAAATTTTTAAAAAAATAAATGTAGTTGTCTCTAAGGCTTTTCCCGGTTAGGGGGTCATCACAACAGAACTCCGGTCCGAATTGCGCCCTTTTGAGGCTGACCTGTACGGCGCCCTAGGCGGTCGCCTAGTTCGCCTATGCCTAAGGCCGGCCGTGCAAGAAGGAGAAGAACTTTCAGAGCCTGGTTAACTTATCACAACCTACATGATGTGTAAACTGTAGAGCGCTACAGGGTAGATAGAGGCACACTACAGGAACTCTGCAACCTTTGTTGTCTACAACTCAGAGCCAGGGCAAACCGATTGGAAACCATCCCAGTGGAGACAAAGGTATGTGTAGCTCTTAGAATCTTAGCTACAGGTACCTTTCAGAGACTACCAGAGCACATGCTGGGGTTGTTACAGGCATCAGCATCCAGAATCCTCCATCAGTTCTTGAATGGTATCCTCCAACAATGCTAGTAACCACATATATATTCCCCGTACTCTTTAGGATAGGGCCAGAAATATTTTTATTTATTTATTTATTTTTATTTGCAGTTGGTTTACCAGGATAGTCCATTGGGCCAAAATGAACCCGTTTTCAATGGAGTCCTGGGGAGAAAAGCTCCAAAAACAAACAAACTAGGTACATACAATAGATTACTAATGATAAAAGATACAAGCATTTAATTTCAAAATTCAGGAAACATTTCAAACAATACAGTCTAGTGATGAAAATTTGAGGTGTTATAGGCTGTGAAAAGTAATATTGCATAGTGATACAGAGTAGTTATTATGTAAGAAGCATAAGCTTTACAAGGTGCAGTCAAATACAGTCTTTGCAGATACCATGGGAAAAAAAATAATGTGAGTTATGGGAAATTAATAAGGAAAAATTGCTGGAGTAACATGAGAGTGAAAGGAAAATGAAAATTGCCATTATTAGTTATGAGGGGTGGGAGCAAGAGCATTCCCACTGGGACATTAGATGTATGTGAAGAGATTTTTTGAACATATAATGGTTAGAGGTGGTGCGAATGGATGGTGGTAGTGAGTTCCAAAGACGTGCTAGGTTATAGGATAGTAAGTTTTTGCCTGGGGGACGAGTTGGTTTGTGCACTTCTAATAGGTTTTGATTGTTTGACCTTAAAACTCTATCAGGTAGGTGCATCTTAAAGGCAGAAGACAGGGAGGGACAGAGAGAGGGGTTGAAAATGAGCTTATGGGCAAGAGTTAGCTGAGTATAGCTGAGATGATTGGGTAGTTCTAGCCAATTAAGTTTTTGGAGAGTGGAACATTGGTGGGTGGAGGACCTATGGCTGTTAGCGAACTTGGCGATTTTGTTGTAGCAAGAGGAAAGTTGTTTTTTTAGAGAGGACTGAAGATTAGTTAGGAGTGGTGCTCCATAGAGAAGGGAGGGGATAAGAAAGGAAGAAGAGAGAGTGATTTTAGAGGTGCTTGTAAGGTACTGATTTTGTCGGTAGAGCATACCTAGTTTTTGATGGGTTTTTTTGATATTTAATTGTAGATGGGAGTTGAAATTAAGCTGGTTGTCAATTTGGACACCAAGTAACTTGGTTTCTGACACCAGTTCCAGAAATGAGTTATTTTGACTAGTAATCAAGAATGTGTTTATATCGAAAGGAGTAACTTTAGAGTAATCAAGAACGTGTTTATATCGAGAGGAGTAACTTTAGAGGGGGTAAATACCATTAGTTTAGTTTTGGAAGCATTGAGTGCTAGGTGGTTTATTTTCATCCATTGCTCAGTGATTGAAAAAGCTTCTTGTGTAAGCTTTAGGAGCATAGGGGTAGATGTGGCAGAGCAGATAATGGTAGAATCATCTGCATATTGGATGATATTTGAGAATGGAATAGATTTGTGGAAATCATTTATAAATATATTGAAAAGAAGGGGACCTAGTATGGAGCCTTGGGGAACTCTGGTGGGGGTACTAAGAAAAGAGGAGGTTGCCTTTTTCCATTTTACAGCTTGGTATCTATTAGATAAGTAGCTGGAGAACCAGTTCAAAGAGGAGGGAGATAGGTTAAGTTTTGAGAGTTTAGTTAAGAGCAGGCTGTGTGAGATAGTGTCAAAGGCCTTAGAGAGGTCAAGTAGTAGGGTAGAAACAATTTGGCCAGAGTCACGAGCTTTATTTACAGTTTCAAGATAGGAGAGGAGGGCTGTCATGGTGCTATGATTTGGCCTAAATCCATGTTGTGTAGGAGTTAGAAGGTTATTATCTAAGAGATGTGGTAAGAGTTGAAGTTGGACACACTTTTCTAGAAGTTTAGAAATGGGGGACAGGATAGCAATGGGTCGGAAGTTGTTGACATTACAATTGTTGCCACCTTTATGCAGAGGTATGATAAAGGCTTGTTTCCAGATTTGGGGTACTGTACATTCTTGGATGGAGCGGTTGATTAGAATGCTTATGGGATAGGCAATTGCTTCAGCAGCTATGCTTAGAAACTAAGAAGGGATGTTATCAGGTGTGTTAGTGCATGGCTTCAATTTCTGTAGGAGTTTTTATAGTAGAAGTAGGTATAGGTTTTAATGAGAATAGAGCTGAGTGGGGAGAGAGAGTATTAGAGGGTGGTAAGGATGATGTGGAAGTTAGAGTAGGAGAAGAGGTGGAGGATAGAGAGTTAGTAGATGGGAATGAGGGAGGAGCAGCAGTGCAGGGTAGATTGTTGGCAGGGGAGGGTGGGGGTGTATTAGATAATGAGGTGGAACTAGGGAATGAGGAGGTTAGTTTGCCAATGGATTCAATGAAAAAGGAGTTAAATTGAGAAGCTAAGTCTAAATCAGGGGCATTTGGGTCTGGGGTAGGGGTGTGTGGTTTGCTGGGGTTAAGAAGGGTAGTGATACCTTTCCAGAATTTCTGAGGGTTTGTTTTATTATTGTTTTGGAGTGTAAAGAAGTAATTTTGTCTATCAGAGATAATAAGCATTTTACTTTATTTCGAAGTGTTTTGTATTCAATGTGGAGTCGAGGGGTCTTGTTTTTCTGATAGAGTGCCCAGGCTTTATCTCTATGGCGCATGGTTGCTAGCATGTTTTTGGTTAGCCAGGGGGCGGAATTAGTTTTTATTCTCTTTGTCCTCAAAGGGGCTTGGGAGTCTAGTAGTTTTAAGAATGTTGAGCTGAAGTGGGCAACTGCATTATCTAAGGATAATGTCTTTAGATAATTCCAGTTAATTGCTTTTAGAGAGTTTGAAAAGGTTGTTGGGTTAAAGTTTTTGTGGTTGCGGGTAGTAATATAATTATGGGTGCGATATGGGATACAGGGGAGTCGGTGAGTGAAGATGGGCATATGATCACTTAGAGGGTCGGGAAGAGTGCCACTGTCAGAAAAATAGTGGGGATGTGAGACTAGAATCCAATCTAGAATACTGCCACAAGAGAGGTTTTTGAAGGACGTGTTACAGAGTTGATTAGCTGGGAAAAATTATAGAGGTTGATGTTAAGGGAGTTAGTTGGAGACTGAATGGAGGCCCAGTTAATATTTACATCTCCTAAGATTATGGTTTCATTGCTGATGTTATTGGAGAGCCAGGAGAGGATATCTTCAAGTGTGGAAATATTATCCCCTGGGGGGATGTAGAGGGATGCTAGACATATGTGTTTGTGCTTGTTTACTTGAAGGAGAGTGAGGAGTAATTCAGCGTTGTTAAAGTGTGGAATAGGTTTGTTGTAGGGAGTAACTAACAAGGAGGATGAATATAGGAGAGCTACACCTCCGCCTTTTTGTGGGACCTGTCTTTTCTAATGATAGAATAGTTAGGTAGAATTATTTCAGAGTCTTTTATATAGGGTTTTAACCATGTTTCTGAGATAGATAGGATGTCAGGTTTATTATGCATGAGCCAGGCATGGAGGGTTGCGACTTTGTTGACTATACTTTGGGAGTTTAAAGAAGTAAGTAATATAGGCTTGTGTATAGTGGTTGAGGTGGAGGGGCCTGGGTTGGGATGGATATCACCTGATAAAAGACTGGTAATCAGATGGAGGATTGGGTTAGAGAGGTAATTGAGCAGTTTAATAAAAGGATTGGGTTCTGTTGTGATGGTGAAGGGGTTTCTGGTTGCTATGGGGATAGAGTATTTCTGAGAGGTGAACAATTTGTATGAGAAAGATAGGAGGTTTTTTATAGGATATAGATGGGGAGAAATAGATGAGTGTGAATGTGAGAGAGGGGAATTAAGATGATTAGTTACGTGATAGAATTGTGAATGGTAGGAAGTACTGGGTTGGGTGAGGTAGTGAAGATAGGAAAGTTTAAGAAGTAGTAGTAGTAAAATGGAGATGGATGAAGGTTTTAAGAGCATGTTGAATAAGGTTGCTTAGTGGTATAATGTTGTAATTGTATTTTATATGTATATAAAAGATTATTTTACAAAGATACGCTAGTAAAAGCCTGATTAGTAGTGGGGTTGTATGGAGTTAAGTAGGTTTGGAGGGGGTGAGGTTTTGGGAGTGGGTGTTAGAGGGAGAAAGGAGACCAATTATCTGGGTGAGAAATTTTAGAATTGGAGTCTGATAGTATAGAATAGAAGTGGGTGTGGTTACAAGAAGGAAATTGGGTGGTAGAGGGTGTATCTAGAGTGTTGGAGACTGATACGTGTAGAGAGGAAGTGGGTGAGGTTACAAGAGGGATATAGCTAGAGGTGCTAGGGGCGGGTGGAATTTGGGGGCAGGGTAGGGGAGCGGAGTGAGCCCGAAGGGCGAACGGAGCGGGAAGAACCAGGAGAAGATCGAGAGCCAATCAGTGGAACATAGTTTGCAGGAGAGTAAGTTGTAGCAGGGTAAGTAGAGGGGATCTGGATATAATAGGTAGAGTGGGCTATAAGTTATAGGAGAGAAAGTGAGAAATGAATGAAAAAGCTGAGAAAATACAAGAAGTGAGTGAATTTAAATCAATAACAGTGGGGAGGGGATGCCATCTAGTGGACAAATGCTGAAGGGCACTAAGCCCACTAGGGCAGTCTATGGACTAAATTGGACTGAAATGAGAAGGGAGCTAGTGTAACTCAGGTAGTTAGATGAGAGTGAGATCGGAGAGGCAGAAATAAGAGGGGTTTAGGCTGCTGGCTTTCCTGGCAGGGAGCGTACTGAGATAACAAGCAGGGGTTAAAAGATACAGAAGTTTAAGTAGCAGCAGATGCACATACTTCCTTATTTTCTTCTGGGAGACTCCTGGTTCAATTTTCCAGAAAGGGGGTTGAGGCAGCAGAGTAGTTATATTGCTTGAGCAAAAAATGGATGAGTTTGATTACTTTAGTTGGGTGTATGTGTCCACCCAGGCGAGGTCCCAAGGGGAATGCAGGGCAAAACAACTGGAGACAGGAGAAAAAGTTGAGAGAGAATTAATAGTTGTGTAGTAAGAAATAAACACCTTATCTCCTAGTAGTGGTAGTAGGCAGATAAGGGAGTTGGCATTAGCATAGTACATTTAAGTAGTGCAAAAAGCATCTCAAACACCCAATTTACCAGTAGATACTACCAAAATGGGTATCGCACGTTTAAACTACTACAAACCTAATTACACAGACGGGTTTACAAATAGGCACTACCATCAAACAATTTAAAAAAGTACAATGTCGTCTTAGATACTCAGTTCTATCAGTAGGCCCTACCACTAGTCAGCGTTCTCTTAATGCAGTACAAGAGTATAAAAGAAGCAGTTATTTATAAAGCATTACCACAATAGGCAAGACAATGTTAGAATTTAGTGCGCCCTACAACAGCGACTAGCCAGGCGCATGTGGAGATAACACATGCACGTGGAAGTTGGCGTGTTACAAAAACATTAACTAGTGAACTGCACAACATTTAAACCAAGACGGAATACAGTTCAAAAGCATCTAGGACAGTCGGACTTTCAAAATAGGCATTTACCATATAAGCAGCAATCATTTAATGAATACAAAAAAGAAAATGTTAACAGTCTAGTTTACACTTAGGCACAACAAGAATATGCAGGGCAATGTCGCACTAGAATGTACCTTTAGTAGTGACTACCTAAGCACATGAGAAGCTAGCAAAAATGCATATGTAAGTTGGCGATTACCCAAAAATATTTAATTAGTAAGCTTCACCAATACGTATAGGCTATGTTAAGCAGTATACTCATTAGAACAAACAGTCAAGCTATATTGTATAGTACACTCTTTAAACAGCAGAACTGTATAGTACACTCTATAAACAGCAGTCAACAGCTTTTACATAAAGGATGCTGGGATAGCACATCTATCGTAGTCTTTTCAGCGCAAATGAAGGGATATTCCCGATAACAACGCTACAAAATACACGTAGAGTTTACTTACTGTAGGAGTGCACTCCTAGCCAGGAACATACAGCAGCCGAGGGCGAGCGAGGTTTAAAAATGGCGCCCTAAGGTTAGGGGGGGTTATATCACTTCCAGGCGGATATAGAGGAAGAGGGGGTGGAGCAGGGATGCGTGTTGGCAGGAACAGACCGGAAGGACTGTATTTCTGCAATATGAGAGGAGTTGTAGCACACTATGCTGAAGTACTGGGTGCCATAGATTGCACACATGTAGAAATTAAGGCACCACCTGGGGAACAGGAAAAACTAAATTAATAGAAAGGGCCTTCACTCTATTAACTACCAAGTTGCATGTGATGCCAAGGGAATCATCTTGAATGTTTATGCTGGCAACCCTGGCAGTTTCCACAACTCACATATCTGGCACACCTCCCAGTTATATCAGATGTTCATTGGGGGAGGATATTCCACAGGGTCATTTACTGGGGGATGCAGGTTATGCACTGGAATTGTGGCTGATGACATCCATCAGAAATGCACACACACCCATTGAAGAACGCCATAATGAGGCACACACTCAAATCAGAAATATTATAGCACGTGTGTTTGGGCTGCAAGTTGAAGTTGTGGTTACAGTGCCTAGATACATCTGGGGGAGTCCTGCAGTACAATCCATGGACATGTACTGAAATATTTACAGTATGTGTCATGCTACACATCATCATCCTGAGAACAGCTTTAGCAGGATCAACAAGGGGAAGGAGCGAGCACACATCCCACCACCAATGCCAAGGTCACTGCAGCCACATGCAGGTGGGAGTTAGAGGGTGAAGCAGCAGCTGTTGTGGGTGTAGGCAGATGCAGGCATGCTCAAAATGCCCTCGCATTGGCTAAGAGACAATGCATAGCATACTCACTCACTCACCACCTAAGCCCCTAAAACCTTCCTCCTACACACATACATATAGTAACATTGATGGCAGGCAGCTCTTACAACCTTTACCTCCCCATGTAATGCATGTGTACTGCTTGCATCAGTCAGTCAGCCCTGAACTAAAACTGTTGCAGCTGCTGGATTTACAAGGTAGTGTTGAACCTGGAGTGTATTATGTAATAATATGAATGACTGGCATATCCTTGAATTTTGTTACTTGGTAGTTTAAGCAAATAAAAGGTGGGAGATTTGTACAGAAATGACCTTAAAATGTGACAGCAGAGACTTATCTGACTTATATGTGTCCATTATTAAGTCACCATATGTTTGCAATGGAAAATCATTAAAGAAAGAAGTTAGAAAGTAATGAGACACTTTGCAGTCTCGTACTTCACAATCCTTATATGATCATTCACAATGAAGTTGGAAAATGTTGATGCTATCAACTGTCGAACTTTCTAAGACCAATATAAGTCAAAAGTACAATTACCAAATCAACATCACAAATGCAGATATACTAAGCACCAAGTCAGCTATGCACCATGATCATCAGACACAAAGCTTGTGTATCCCTGAATCCAAAAGATACAAAACAGGGATATGGCACAGTTATCATCACTTGCAGAGAGTGTTGGAGGGGTAGAATGCCAAGGCTGACACAAAAGGTTGGTGAGTATGTGTGAGTGAAAAAGAGAAGTAGGCAGACATTTGCATAAACCAACAAATGGCCAGTGAGACAAACTGAGTTTTAAGGTGCATGTCTGAACCAGAAAACTGTTGTGTGTGTGTCTGTATGGGTCCTCCATCTGAAACTGGTGTGTGAGTGTCTGCATGAACACAGCCAAGCTGTGTGCTAGCTCTATGTCTTGGTATGTCAAACAGGTGTGAGCCGTGTATGGTACAGGTGGCAGTTCATCGTTATCATCTGAGACCATGACAACTGGCTCTGCCAGGAATTGCACTGGCAATTCAACGCCCATGATCAAATGCACTGCTGCTACCTGAACATGACTGATGTCTGCTGAATGATCTCCCCTCACAAATATGCCCAGACCACAACTCCATGGTCTCCCAAAGTCTAGGTGTGGACATCTCACCCACTGATGGAGCAGTGGTAGTACTGCCACTATGGGAGTGTGATCAGGCATTGCCACATTGGCTAATAGCAGATGATGTGGCTAACCTATGCCCAGGAGGATACTGCCCCCCACACTGCAGACATTCCATCACAAACACAGCTCGTTCAAATGTGTCATTTATCCGATCCACTGACTTGGCAACACAGTGGAGGCAGTCACACATGTCAGCCTGTGCCACATCTACAACCCTAAGCATTTCTCTGGAGCACCTATGAGAATGTGTCTGTGCCTCCATGAGGGCCCTAAACATATGCTGAGTGGCACAGGAAGAGACACATGGATCAGGCGAAGAATGGACAGCAGGCATCCTCCGAGCACCCCTAACAACCCTCCTGCATGGCATCTCACTCACACATTGGCTACAGCCAGAGTCAACAGGCACTGAAATTGCAGTAACCACTTACCTGATCAAGTCTCACACCCTCCACCTGTCTAATATCTGTGGGCTCACTGGAACGGGTAGATGTAGATCAAGGTTTACTGGCTGTGTCTGATGGAATTTCAGAGGATGGCTGTATGTCAAACTCAGGGTCAGATTCAATCTCTGCACCCCCCTCGACTATGCCTCTCTTTAGTCACCATCATCTTTATCAGAGTCTGTTGATACTCTGATATTAGGTGGTAGAAGTCCTGTACTTCCACTGTCAGTGTCACCTGTGATAATAAGCAACAGACACAGGAAAAATGAATACCTAAATTACTATACTTGAATATATGCTAACAAAATAACAGTGCTGCCACTATTAGACAGTACAGCAATACATACAACAGTTCTGACATCAACATCACACATTAAATATTTCTTTGAATTGCTCATCAGTGGTAACATAAAAATATTTGGATTACCATGGGCAGATGATGCTTTCTTCTGCATCCCTGATGGTCCTGGAAGAAGTTAAGCAAAAGGTAAGGACAACATCATCACAATTAGCAGTGACACAGGGGGAAATACATTTTTCCCCTTTATATGTCCATTAACTATACCTTCAACAATAACGTGGATGACAACTCCAACCTAAGCTAATCAATCAGAATGTGTTGTTAACTGTAGCAATCTTCAATCCCCCCCCCAAAAAAAACAAAACAAAAAAAAACTTATTGTGAAACAGAAGAAATGAATTGATTTACATTGTATTACTATACAACAGTATTCAACAACTGAGATACAAAAGCCTACTTGGAAGCTCTTCCTGGAACATTCTTGCTGTCCTTGAAACAGTAGTATCAATGTGAAGGACATGCTGTTCTGCAAATTCCTGGGTGGGCAGGAACACTTCATTTGCTGTTAGGGGTGGCTCTGTAGCAGCCCCCCCAGTACCCATCCAATCACAGCCCACTGCAGCTGCTCTCCTCCATCCAGATGAGATCATGTCAGTAGTCCTACGGTGCACCTAGGCATATGTCTTGCTGTGGCCACCCACTGAATTAACATCTGAGACAATTAACTGCCAAATCTGCATTTTGACTGACATATATCTACATCCCCTCTCAAGCAGGAAGGCACAATGTTGCCTAAAAGCATCAACAATGACCTGATTCTCAATGTCAATGAAGGGTGGTTTTTGAGGACACCTGGGTGGCATAGTCCTAGGTGTCCTAAAAGATAACAGAAGGATAATACACATAAGTATCACATAACTACAAAATAATTGTTCCCAGATAAAACAGAAAGGTAGCATTTCAGTATTACCCACTGGAGAAACATAAAGCAGTCTACAGAGTTTAAATATAAGCTACAGACTGGATGCAAAGGGAGAGTAACAATAGGAGCATATCCGTGTTTGTGCCATAAAAGAAATGCAACTTTGCCTCCCCCCTCCAAAAGACCAGACAAATGACGCATTTTGCTAACAAACCATCTTTGGAATGCTTAAAGTGCTATCAAATGAACTGTCCCTAAAACATGCAAATAAAACAGAAAAAAAAATAATATGAAATAAAACTTCAGGTTACAGGATAAAAATGAATCCCAGTCGAGAATCTAAAATTAAATTATTTATTTACATTGTAATTGTTAACAAAGAAAGAGTAAAATCAAACACTTTCGTCTCTGCCCATTCAGAGACTTTATCAAGATAAAACTGACATTGCACAAGCACTTCTTTAAGTATGATAGTAAACACAACCCTCTACCTCATCATCCAATCAAAGCTAACTACTGTGATAAACTTCAAAAGCTTGATGGTTTACTTTTGAAAATTAAAAAGTTACAACTTGACAACGTTTATTTTAAAGAATGCCTAAGACACAAATTGGTACCTAAGGACTTGTGGCTAATTCTTCTTTGCATAAAGAACTTCTTTCCATGTTTGACAGACACTGCTTTGAGTATATGGAGCTGGTTGTCAAACATAATGAAAGCCATATATTGAGTTTAATTAGGGAAGCTACAGAGTTGGACAAAAAATTATAGAAGACTCGTCACATGAAAACAATATGTTTGAATACAATTGAATGTTCAAGAGCATTGAACACCAAATTAATAATATAAAGAACAAAAATGAAACAAACTGAGGGGGACAGAGTGCAATATAATGACAATATGGCATACCCTGAACCACCCAAATCCCAGAGTTGGGGTAGTGGTCATGATGTTGATTTAGCAAATGGGGACATTAATGAGGAGATTTATTTTTAGATGAAGAGGATTATCCTGCTTTGAGGAGGTCTGAACAGGTGAGGGAGAGATACAACAGAGAGCCTCCCCCCACAAGGAGCCCATCCCAGGAACAGAGGTTGGGGTGGTTATGCACCCCACTGGAAAGGGAACCAGAGAAGAGGATATCGGGGCCAGAGAAGATGGAAAATTGAGGTGCTAACAATTCATTGGCCATTCTTAAAAAATCTAAAGGGGACTTTAATGTGTTTAACTTCTTTTCTTTGCAAATGGATATGACAGACTGTGATTTATTAGGCAAAGGCTTGACTTTTGTGCCTGAGAAGGATTGTGATATAGCAAATGCTTTGCTTGATTTAAAATGTTTTGTGAGGAAATTGAATTTAAATGTATTGTTTCATTCTGTTGAATATGTGAGCAACCCACTGCATGTTTCTAGCACTTATAATGCTACTGTTCATCCTTCATTACAAATATTTGAGAAATTGTGTGAAATTGATATTAGGAATTTGTCTAAGAATGGGGTTGTTTCTAATTTGAGTAAGAGTGAATTTGAAAGATTATCTAAACTGAAGGCAAATAATGATGTTAGAGTTATAAAACCTGACAAACGCGGTGGTGTGGGTGTGATGAACATGAGTGATTACAATTTGAGAAAGAAGAAAGTTTTGGATAGTGTCTCCTATAGGAAAGTATCACTTAACAAACTGAATGATGCCTATAGAAGAATCAGGAATGACATAAATGACCTTTCTATTGAAGGAAGCATCTCCATAGATGAACTCAACTATTTATCTGTCTCTCATCCTAGGATTCTATCTATTTTTGGTTTACCCAAAATGCATAAAAACCTCCAAAATCCTCCCATGTGACCCATTGATGATGCCAGGGGTTCTATAACTCATCCCCTGGCTAAATTCCTAGACATTAAACTAAAATCCCTTATTTTGTGTGAAACCAACTTATGCAACGACTCATGGGATTTTCTTAATAGGGCCAATAATCTTGAGTATTCTATGCCTGGCTTCTTTATTACAATTGATGTGAAAGATCTGTATACTGTGATTCCCCATGACATAGGTTTATAGTGGGTTTGTGAATTTTTGGTTGGAAAGAGTATACCTCAAGTAACCATTAATCTGTATGAGCATTTATTTGAATTGGTGCTGAAAAACAATTTCATATTTTTTGATAAAGAGTTTTTTTCTGTAAACTGAAGGGATAGCAATGGGTTCACCATGTGGTGGCTTATACGCAAACATGATCATGTTACAGTGGGAAAAGAAACATCTGTTTAACTCTCCATTTTTCAATCATTGTAAAATGTACATCCGTTTTTGGATGACAATTTTATTTTTTTGTGATGAACTTGTGGACTTTATCATTGATTTTCTACTTTACATTAACAGTTCAACTTCCTTTTTGAAATTTACCCATAATGTGGGACAAAAGGAAATTTCATATCTAGATGTGAGACTGATGTTTGTTTCTGAAATTTTTCAAAAAGAGAGATATTCCAACAGCTTTTTACATTTTGATAGTTCTCATCCCTTTAAGCAGAAAAAAAGTGGAGGTAAAGGGCCAGTTTGTGAGAGCTGCCCGTATGATTACCTTATCTGAGACATTTTTAGCTGACTGTGAATTGTTGAAAAATATGTTTTTGATGAGAGGTTACCCAGTTGTTTTAGTTAACGATATGATGTTGGAAGTTATTAATAAAAGGGAAAGGGGTTTTAAGCCCATTCTATTAAAAAATCATGAAGATCCATTGAGTGTTAATGATCTGCATTTCATCAGGGGTGATGATTACCATATTTCTTATGTGAATGTTAATGAAACTTCTATGGTACAGAATGATTTGAGGAATGTGCAGCATCCTATTAGCATGGATGATTCCCATATTTTTAATGTGAATTCTAATGGATGCAGAATGGATTGAAGAATATTAATTTTCAGTCTGCCTGTATTACACCATATAAGTCTAGTAAGCAGATTGCTAAGATTTTACATAAGAATTGGGTGATAGCTTCCACATGTAATGATATAAGACAGATTGATGGTGAGAAACCAATTACTGTATACAAAAAAGGCCAGTGTCTTAAAAATATTTGGGAGACTCACTCAAAAGGACAATGTAGGATACATGAAAAAATGTGTGCATGCAATTATTGTGCTAGTAGAAGAATCATCCTTTAACATTAATGGGGTGAGAGCAAAATTAAACAAAAATGCTATTGCCAGACTGACAAGGTGGTGTATTGTGCTCTTTGTACAGTCTGTCCCGGATTTTACATAGGGAAGACCGAGAGAAAGTTAAGGTGTTGTATTTATGAACACCTTAGGGATACTAGCTTGAAGAGGGATACTAGTGCTCTGGCTAAGCACTGCAGTGATTTTATAGGTCATACATTTAAGTTCACTATTATAGAAGCTTTAGATGTGGACTTGAGGGGTGGACCCTGGCCCCTGCAATTGGAAAAACAAGAGGCCTTATGGCACTTGAGAACTAATTCCATGCAATGATTGGGTATTAATGATGTCTTTTCCATAAATTGTTTTTTGAAGTTGAAGGCATTAGAAAGGTAAGAGGATTAATTTGATTTCATGCTACAAGCTTGTCTAGTTGGTTATATTTTTTAGTTATTTTATTTTTTTATTTTATTTTAATTTAAAAAATAGAAAGTTGTGCCTGATCATATAGTTATATGGGTGTGCATATAAACATATGTATTCCTTTATTATGAATTCTTAGAGTACTTTTTTATAAAAGTGGACAGTATTATACAAATGCCAAAAGGATTCCCTTTTATGATAGAGCAAACATAATGAACATAATGATTGATTTGTTTGTGTATATATACAAAGAGTTTTATTACATTACATAAAAATTGTACGTTGTCTGCCTGATATTTATGTAATTGAGTATTTATATGCTAATATTCTATCTTTGTAATTGATTTTATATATTTGTTCTTGAATAATTCATTTATATGTTTGATTTGATTGGATGGTGAGGTAGAGGGGTGTGTTTACTATCATACTTAAAGAAGTGCTTGTGGAATGTAAATTTTATCTTGATAAAGTCTCTGAATGGGCAGAGATGAAAGTACTTGATTTTACTCTTTTTTTGTTGTTGTTAACAATTACAGGGTGAATAAACGATAATTTAATTTTAGATTCTCAACTGGGATTCATTTTTATCCTGTAACCTGAAGTTTTATTTCATGTCCCTGAAACATGTTACAAAGACATGCGTCTGGAGTGTTTTTCCTCTGGCCTCTGCTGAAAATTTAAATCGTTCCAAGTCAGACTTTCCCGGTAAACAAATCTTAAATAAAATAAATATCTACAGATTTAACACAGAACATTCCATTTTAAGGTATTGCCAATTATGTATACCTGTGAAATGCCCTGACAAACATGCTATGCCATCAGTACACTTTTAACTAATGCATACAGATAAAAGTGTAAAAGCCTTTGCTAATCAAAAAAAAAAAAAATATATATATATATATATATATATATATATATATATATATATATATACTAAACTATTATACAGATTTTTCTTAATTACATACCAGCATATGCAGTATGTAGCTGACAAAATGCAAGCATACTACCTCAAGGTCATTAAACCTCTGTGCAGCTATATCCCAAAGTAATGGCCTCTTTTCTGTGATCTCCACATAATCAAGTCTCCTCACCTTCAGTTTCCCTATATGATTGCTTTTCATGGTGTAGATTCAGGGCTGTTAGCACTGTGAAGATGCAAACCAGTTTTGAACACATTAGAATTGTTGAATCCCAAATACTTGGCTCCATGTTTCAGATGAAAACATAGTTCAGGCACTCACTCAGTGTTTGTTTTTAATGGATTGCAACTGTGAATGATTACTGGTTGGGAGAAGGAAAACACAAGAGCACTGCAGGCAGCACACAATTCACAGGTTCTGTTCATTAACATCCAACCTCCCCTTCATTTGTTGCCAACTGCCTGTGATATTATTGCCATTTAATATCCTTACACATTCTAAGGACAGTGATACAGAATAGCTTACAGACTACATGTCTTAGATTACTGGTCAGATAAGACAAGAATGACCAACAAACACAGAGAGGTAAGACAGAACTGTATATTTGCAAACAACAGTCAAAACTGTTTGCGTGATCACTTGGTGCACTACATCCAAAAATAATAAATGTACAAATGACAGTTGTATGGTTTCATATTACTGTAGATGATGTTGCAGTTAGTTGTATGCAGAATGATTTCAGTTCCTTGCTCCAAAGCTGTTTGTGTAGCAAAGAAGGATAAGGGACCCTTCCTGTGTTCTGAAGGTTCATTGCAGTGAGTGTTTAAATTCAGACCTATGTAGAAATATCTCATGTGTGCTAACATTTTCTAGTGTTTATGTCATAGATTGCTTTTCTTCATTTCAACTACTTGTCCCTTTTTTCTTACTTTTTTCTTTGGGGGGGGGCAGTGTTTGCTCAATACACCACTTAGCTCAAACATGATAAACAGAGAAAAATGATTATCAGGTTTGGCAGTACTTATCTCTTTTGTGCAAAATGCAGCACTGTGCAAAATGGACTAGTGGGCCACCAAGGAAGCAGACAGAACACCTGCAAACAGGGCATCTCTAAAAGGGCAATGCCAAAAACAATACATTTTTGCAGCTTCTGTATTTCATGGTGCAAGGGCACTTGGCACCATTGTGTGGCGGTTAGCAGGGTTCCCCAGCAGATGCAGCCACTGAACACCTGCAGACAGGACTCAGACAACCAATAACTGAAAATGGATACATTCTATTAATTTTGTTGGGCACCACACAAACCCACTAAGCAGCATTGCAAGGTGGTTAGCATAGAGACCTTAACTCATTCACGCCAATGGAGATCAGGAAGTTTGCACTGTAACTTCCAATGGAAGGAGACTAAGCCTTTTGACAGAATCAAATTATATCCTCACATTTCAAACAAATGTTCTTATCTCTAGAACCATAGGGGTTATGAAAGAAGTATAAATGGCAAACACTTCAGCACAAACTATTTTATAATGGTAGTATTCTTTAGGTTCTAGGGGTTAAACTGAATTTCCTAAGTCACAATAAACATGGTAACTATTACATTTGTAATATTTTCTAAACAACTTGCAATATCTCGGCAACCACTCAAGTTACACACATACTGTCAGCAGCATTTTATTAATCTAGCTGAGAGCTTTCATATGAGGCTAAGTAGTGCTATCTGTGTTACTTGGTTGCTGAGATATTTAGAAACATGTGAAAATTATATCTATACATATTAATATCATAAAAACAACAGTTAATATCTCTTTACTTAGACTAGACGGAGGTCAAATGTTAATGCAATTGAGATTGCCATCTTGTAAGCTTTAAGATGAAGTCTTTTAAAACCTTGTACATAGCATGGTTTGAAATTATTTATACAAATATGAACAAGCAACATTTGATGTCTAGAGGTGTCAGAAAGGGGTTAACAGCAGATGCACCTGGAGGCATCACTCGGATGTGCTGAGTTAAGAATGATTAGGAAATTTCATATAACTAGTCCAGTGGCAGCAGGTGTAAGTGTAGGGCTGAAGTACAGATAGTCCTGGGTTATAGTACAGAGTGTGCAACCCATTTTTACTGTTGTGATGGCAGTTTATAGCAATGAACTGAAAAATAGACAAGTGTTATTTCAACATTCTTGTGGCAACAGGTATAAATGTAGGACTGCCATACACACAATTTTGGGTTCTAATACAGGATATTCCCAACATTTTTACTGTTGTTCCACTTCCCATTATATTCACTGTCACTTATAACCTTTAGATAGTGGAGCTGATATGAATTATATGTTTGAGGGGTGAGACACCATTATTATGTTTTCAGATGTATGACTGAGGGTATACTGTCTACTATATTTCTGTAAGTATAATTCTGCTATCTGGACTTGCATAGCCTTCACAATTAGCTAAGACATATGCACAAGTGGATGTATATCCAATAACATTGTCAGGTCACACACACACATACATGTGTAATAGCTCAAACTGTCACCTGTATTTATCGAAGTCCCCTGACTATGTCTAAGCAGCACATCTTCTGTGGCAAAGAAGGAAAATCAATGTCATGTAAGAAAATGTTTTGTCCCTTATGCTTAGGTTTGAATTCCACTCTGTCAAATATATTTTCCTCAGTGTATAAAGACAAAAAAAATGTCAGGTCATTACATTTATGCCCCCAGTGCATGTCTGCAAACTTAACTCACCTAACAGTTATCTTCCAATTTCCAATATATATTCCCAGGTTACACCAGTACACACTCTTCACACTAAGGCCAAGTGCTTAACATCTCATAAACATGGTTGGCATTGTTTCTTGGGTTTGTGCAGTACCAGTAAGCATGTTAACTGAATTGTTGGGAAAGCATCAGTTTCCATTGCTCTAGTTCAGCTGGTAGACAGTGCTGGCATTGGAGAAGAAGGTGCATACTTTATGGCACAGATGTGGGGTGTCCAGTATATTTATTGGACTCCTGGTAAAGCACCATAGCCAAAGGCTTCTGCAGGGGTACTATTCTGGCTCCCAGTACAAGTCTGGGGCATGGAATAGTTTGGTCCAGGCTGTATCCAGTGCCACTGGTATCCCATGCACTGGAGAGCAATGTAGGCATCATTTTAATGAGCTATGCAGGAGAAAAAGAGATACTGTCAGCTGTTGGTTGCAGGAATTTGAGGCTGGGGACATCCCACAGCTGTGTAAGTATGACAATAAAAGAGTACTTGTAAGACTTAGAAAACTAAATAGAGGCAAGACTGTTAAGCATAATACTCTTCTGTTCATTTCTGTTCTTTCCCCAACTCCTACTGAATGTGAGTTCAATTGGTAGGCTTATGTTGCTTGATTGGAGAGAATGAGGGAAGCAAGTGGTATGCATGCAGCAAAAGAGAAGTATTATTGTAGCTTTAACAGTTAAAGATAGCTTTTTTTGGTCTTTTATACAATTGTATCACACTGAGCATGCATATAACAACTGTAAAAGCAAGCATGCATTAGTATGTAGCACAAACCAGTTGTAAGAGTCCAATGTTAGATTGTAGTCAGAGGTTGTGTGTTCAAATATTATGATTCCCAACTACACAATACTGTTATTTTTTCAATAATATTCATATCAAATTAAAAACTCTATACCAGTGGTATAAATGCCCTGCTGTAAACTGTAATCTATATAACTGGAACACGCATATGTGGAATATATGCACATTTCAAGGATTACTTTCAGCAATCTGTAGTATAGTGTGTGTGCATCTGTTGGGATGTATACTTTAATACTTCAGATAAGAGAGTTCTATAAATGTGTTAATGCATTGTATGTCACATATGATGGTACGAATTTTATCTCCTTTTTTCTCTCACATCAAACTTTCCCATAACATGTGCACAACATCACTAAATGCTACACAGCACAGCAAGGTAGGCCAGCCCCAGTGGATCAGCCTGCCGCTGCTCCACCAGCTCCAACACCAATGCAGAGCAAGTCTGGGAGCCAACATAGCAGCACTGCCTCTGCTGCTTATACACTACCTATGTTTTCAGGCAGTACTGCCCTGGAAGATGGTGCAATGGTACACTCCAGGAGCAGTGGCAGAGGTGGTGATTTCATCACCTACAGGGAGTTGCCAGGGATGGTGCATAGAGTTGTGCACCACAGCATTGGTATATGCCTACACCAGATGGAGAGGCTACTCTTCCTCATGGTCCATAGGAGGAGGAGATGTCAAGCACTCCAACCACCAGCAGAAGGGGACAGTGATGGCAGTCCAGTGGCGGAGGACTCGATTCTCAATGTCTCCCGGCTTGATGTCCATGAGCTTGTGCTGTCCTCTCCCTCACCCCAATTATGGTGTCCCCCCAACCTTTTGTGCTCATCACCATCCCTGTCTCTTGCCTTGTTTGTTTGCATTTGTTTCATCACCTACCTAACTTACCTGACCTATACATACATACATTCCCTACCCAGCAGTCCTCTCTATTACTAATTTAAAAAAAAATGGGCACCTGTCATACAAAAAAAGTCCCATACATAGCAATCCATTTCACACAAGTGTCTTCTTGACACACTTGACTTGATCCAATTGGTGGTACAACATGACTGCACTGACACCCCTCTTTCTGGAGGTGGCAGTCCAAATTCAGTTAATATTCTGCACATATTTGCAGTTTACACTATTAAAGAAATGGCTAGCTATGGTTCTTTACTACCTCCTTCCTGCACATTCCTGTATTGCTTTCCTTTTGTTCTTCCCCTGCTTGCTCCCCATTTTACCACTTTCCTATCTACTCCATTTCAACACCTAGAATCTGCTAAAAAAATAGAAACACACACAATACACAAGTAGCAGAAAAAGCAATGGATCCCTTCACTTTTTCACCTCTATGTTTGTGCTGAGTTTTACATCATTCACCAATGAGCAGTGACAGTGAGCGGCAGTACGATGCTGCAGTTATCTCCTTGCAATGCCGCCTAACTCTGCTGCGCTATGCCAACACACATTAACACATGTACTATAAAGGATTCATGTCATTGCATTATCAATGTTTATTTAAAAGTCTTTAAAAGTATTAGATACACCTTGATTCAAACCCAGTATCATCTGGGCTCAAAAAGAAATGTGCCAATGCATTTACACCTGCTGCCACAGAGTCAGTTAAGCATCAGGTGTGCTTCATAGACTCAGTACTAACTCTCAGACTTTTTGCAATGTGTCTTGCATTTGTGCACTGCTTAACTATGTGCAAACATGGAAAATATTGAAATGTGTATCTCACATGCTCAAACATTTTGCCAACCATCGCGCAAACTCGCTGCTCACCTAACTATGGAAAAGTAAATATGTATTACCGCTGTTTATTGTCTATTTCCTAGCTATGACATGAAATTATATGTGGAAACATAACAAACTGAAGGCCCTAACAATATTTCACATATTTACCATACAGCCATGTGTTGCCTCCCAACAAGCACTGCAACCCTGGTGTCTCAGTACTTTTTCCACACATATGTCACCAGCACTAGACACATCAATATCAAATATTGTATGATATGCAATGAATATCAGTCTGGTAACATGCAGAACTATAACTATTGACCCATAAGTCTAAAAAGCCATATCTGCAAAGCTAGGGAAGGGATAAGCATGGACCTTATCCACAGTGACATAGGTGACCTTCAACACACACAGCCCAGTGCATTTTTGTTTTGTCAAGGGTAGATGTTGCTTATTAAATGTTGTGGACTTATTTGATAATGACCTCAAAGACCTGGATGGGGGATAACAGGAAATACTGCTATGCTGATTTATTCAAGGCCTTTGACACTATCCCCATTCAGGTATCATAGAGAAACTCTCCTATATGGGGATTAACCCATACATTACTAGATGGATAGCCAACTGACTTAACAACAGAATGCATGATGTCAAAGTTGGGGACGGTACCTCCACCACTAGATCACCTACCAGTGTAATACCACAAAGATCTTTGCTGGGCTCTCAACTGTTTGGATACTATTTCTCTGAAGTTCAGGCAAAGGTAGATGACTTGTGGCTTACCAAGTTTGCAGATGACTGTCAACTTGACACAGTCATATAGAGTCCCCCAACTATGTTAACATATTACATAAGGGGCTGACACAGACAAATGATGTGTGCCAACCTCATGGACTGAACCTTAAAGCAAAAATATCTTCTTTGACCTCTTTGGCAATGAAGTATCCCTGCTAATTATGATATACATAACAACCCTCTATGCTCAAACACAGTGTTGCAAGACTTGGGAACACATGTTGATAGCAATCCACACTTCAATTACTATGTGTCCATAGTGGTGAGACACACATTGTACATGGACATCTCATAAATAATGCCTTCACATCCAAGACCAGCAAGGTCACAGCTCCACTGTACTCACCCCTTATCAGACCACTAATTGAATACAATGCCCCATTCTGTCTGTAACTCACTAGACATCTGCAGCAAATGGAGAAAACATAGAGGTTTGTGAATCGGAGAATCCAGGGCCTCCAAAACATGACAACTATGGAAAGACTGAAAGACCTGTCACTGTACTCATCATGCAAGCTTCTGAAAGGTGACATATGCCTGACCTACAGAGCAGTCTCAGACCCTTCCCTTCTGGAAATGATGGAGATCTACAAATCAAATGGGACAAGAATAATTTGCTCTAGGGATCACAACCTAGCCCCTGACATAAAGACAACATGCTGTGGAGACAGATATAGCTCCCAGCAATTGTCACTCCTCTGTAAAAGGCTCCTACTGCATGTGAAGCAGTGCTCCTCAATGACCCTATTCAAGCTCACCCTTAACAACTAGAAGGGTGATTGTAAGTTCAACCCTGGGTGGCACATATGTCCCTCATGGACAGGGCCAGTCGGTTCTGATCACAAAATCTCTTTGCTAACAATGACCATCTAACTATGCTCAATAAGGGTATTGTGTTTTTACATGGCTAGGCTTGTAAACACCTTAGGCCCATTAGGTTAGTAACCTCCTATGAACCTATAAAGCTATGAACCTATGCAGGCCTCCAAACATCATCTCTCCAACATGCTTTGCTAATGTCATCCACTATAATTTTACCTGCAGTCTTGTAATAGTCAAACTTGTGTTATGGAGCTTGCATAAAGTACTGAGTGCTAAAGTCTGTGTACTTTGGTAGGGGTTCTTTTTGCCTTGAAAAAGCTCGCAAGTGGTCGAGTGAAAGCACTTGGAAGATATTGTGGATTTTTACTTTGCCTTGTTATATTAAAGGATCTTTTTGGAGACCTAGCAGCTGTTTGATTTCTTCATCTGCTTATTTTGAAAGCCTTTGTTTACGTGCTTCCGGGTCCTGTTGTGCCAAGTGGTTTTTATTCTTGGTTGGATTTTGCTCTTAGTTCTGGTGTTTTTTGGTAGGGGTTCTGTTTTCACTGCAGTCAAGTGTGTGTGTAGCCTAAAGAGCAAAATTGTATATCCTACATTTACTGTTCCAATCTAATGGATTGACATGACAGTGTTTTGATAGTTACACATGCCTACACAACCATTTCATGCAGGCCTCCTAACAGCTTCTCTACAACTTGTCCTGCTGATGTCATCCACTATAAGTTGATCTGCAGTCTTGTAAAAACTTGTGCCATGGCACTTGCAAAAAGTGCTGAGTTCTTTAGAATGTGTACTTAGGTAGGGGCTCTATTCTCACTGCAATCAACTGTGTGTGTGTGTGTGTGTGTGTGTGTGCTTGTGCTCTTGCTTAACATCACAGAGAGCTTTTACACCAGCATGTCCAACACTATTACCATATACTCAACAGGCACTGCTGATATCAGCTATATCTGATTTATGGATATGCACTATTCCCACCAGGGCAGGGTCAAAGACTCGCCTGGAGGCCAGGCAGAAGTCATCTCATCCTATATGATACAGATTACATTGACATGGCTTTCAGTCTATCCACACACATCATGGCATCTTTGTTAAGCCCTGTGTTTTCTTGGTGAGAAACCCCTGTGGTCTCTCCAGCTGCTGCATGGGTTTGGTGAGTGCATGCAAGAGAAAGCATTATACTTTATTAGTGTTCTGGTGGGGTTTGAGTACAGTGCTGTCATATAATCCTAAGATCTGAATATAATAGCCTGACATATGATGTGCACAACACAGGCTTTCAATACCAGTGTGGACACTTGGTTGTTGAAGTTCAGATTGCTATCTACATGTGTTCCCAGTGCTTGCCTCAATGAGTTTCAACATAGCAGGAGTCATGTCAATGCATTAATTAGCATGGAATTCCACTTTTTGGAAGGAGAAAATAAAGACAGATTTCTGTATTTATTTGTAGACCATGTGGCTTTGTCGCCAATCATTTGTCTATGTTAGCCCCTCCTGTAGTATGTTGTCATCATAGGTGGACTCAGTGACAGCACCCAATATGCAAGGATCAGCAAATGCAGTAAGCCAAAGGCCATACACTTTAGCCTGAACTGTCAAGAAATAGATTCCAAATGTACAGGGCCAAGCACAGATCCTTGGGGTACACCAATGCTGACAGCTCTACTGGTACAGGATGATTCACCAACTTTTACTGTATGTGTTCCATCAGTGAGCCAACTGTTTACATAGCTAGTGAAATACGGTTTAATCCCCAGCTGAGAGACTTTCTCAAGGATCTCTGCATGGGGGAATGTGTTCAAACCCTACACCAGTTGAGGATAGCCAGTATGTCTTATCTACATCCAGGCCTATCACACAAAAGCGATGGGCTTTGACAACATCACAGTTCACCTATCACATAACTAATCACAAAGACCTTCCTGACACGGTTTAATACACACTTCAAAACACCCTCCACACAGACTATGTTGCTGTAGAAGGGATTTTTCAACATGCATCTGTGTGAGTTGGGGGGAGATACAGTACCCAATGTATGCAGATTTGACCCTTTTCACCTCTTCACTATTTATAGCCACAGCCCGAGGTAGACCAACATGTCATCATGGACCTTTCCTAAATGGACACCAGTCAAAGTAAAGTTTATTGTCATTTAAGATTACACAAGTGCAGCCTAAACAAAATTCCAAGTATCAACTCACTAGAGAGTACAAAGGAAGCAAGGATAGCAAGAACAACAGTATAACATTTCAGTTTAAAGAAGATAAGACCCCAGAAGGAAAATAAACCAATAATAACAGCAAAAACACACATGCCCGCCCAGACAGTCATAAGAAGAAAACAGCACATAGCAGAATGACAGAGTGGGATTGCACATGTTAAGATTGCCATCCTTTGTTCAACTGCATCAAACTAACAGCAGGCAATTGCAAATGAATAAGAAAACATAATACTACATAAAAGAAAAATAAAACCAACAAAAAAATATATTGTACACTTTTCAGCTGAGCTAAGAATTGTGAATGATTACTGACTATATAATCAGTGGCTGGTATCAGAGTTTATGTCCCAACACTGTTGAGTAGAAGCTGTTCAAGTATCTGGTGGTCCTGCAGTGGATACTTCAATATCTCTTGTCCAAAGTCAGTTGTGTAACCAGCTGTAGAGACATTCCAAAGCCCCCCTCATGCCAGAACCTGATATGCTTAACTGTAGGCTTTTCTCTGATCAGAGCTGGTTTGTAGGCTGGTAGAAGCATGATGGTAAGATACAATCCTAAGTTAGGTTGTTGTATTGCATGATGGTAAGATACAATCCTATGTTAGGTTGTTGTATTGCATGATGGTAAGATACAATCTTAAGTTAGGTTGTTGTATTACATGATGGTAAGATACAATCCTATGTTAGGTTGTTGTATTGCTCTGTAGGCACCTTTGATGTTGGAATATGCCTTGGCCAGAGTGTTAGCATCCCTTGTAGGAAAATCTACAAACTGATAGTAGTGGGGTAACACCTCTCTCAGATCTGCTTGATTAAAATCACAAGCAAACATGTATGCAAAGTCTGAGTTTTTCCTCTGCATCTCACAGATAGAGTTATAAAGACTGCTCAGGACCTCAGTGGTGTTTGCACTGGGTGGAAGGTATACCACTGTTATGCATATTCCATTCAGCTCTATAGGTACACAAAAGGGTCTGCATTTTAAGGATAGGAACTCTAGATTGTCAGAGCAATGTGACTGAACAATCTCACAGTTCTTACACCATATTTCATTCACATAGACCCAGACTCCACCTCCTTTAGCCTTTCCACACAAAGCTTGACATCTGTCTGCACGAACGTGTGTGAGACCTTCTAAGGTAACAGCACTATCATTGATATTGTTATGCAGCCACATCTCAATGATCATCAATAAACAGGTATTTCTCACCTTATTTTTGCTGTAGAGTTCTACCCTCAGGTCATCCATTTTACTATTCAGCGAGCGTGCATTTGCTAGCAGAAGTGAAGGAAGCGCAGACCTGTGAGGATTAGTTTTCAGCTTTGCAAAAATTCCAGCTCTGCAGTCTCTTTTTCTGATTCCCTGACATCTTTTCCTCTTCTGTCTTGTTCTGAATGTACCAGCACCTTCTGTTTCATATTTCAGGCACTTTAAGGCATGCTGAGTTAAAATACACATCTCCAATATTTATTTGAGTGTACTAGGCCCCATGTACTCTGCTGACTGCAGGGAATCTAGCCAGTAGTGATAGAGATATCTCGGCTGTGTGCAACAAACCTGTGTGAGTTGTTAATGCTACATCATGTCTGTCACATCTGTTAGATGTCCTCAAAAAGATCATTGAGGGCATGCATGATGACAACACTATCATCCTTTTGAACATGACAAGCCCAAGGCATTTGTTACAAATCCACACTGAGGTATTCACTCAACACTGTCAGATGTGGTCATATATACCTATATCACCAAGTGTGTAGACACTGTATCACATTCATGGCATCTAAATATGCTGACGTGTGAAGTGGCCTATATCTTAGGTCCAGTGATCAGGTCCGTACATCAGGGCTGTCTGCTAGGTCCTTTCATGTCCATTATTTAAGTAATGGACATAACAGATGACATACACATCCTGTATCCAAACAGCTGCCTGAAGGACTACAGATTGTGGGCAATCACTGACTCCATCGTTGATATTTATATAATATAGAAAGTATCAACACACACCAAAGATTGCTGCCACAGCCATGACAACACATGCAATGACAAGAAAACATGGCGGGATTTGTTACATCAAGAAAACAAGCACACAACCCAAGTATAATGTGGACATTACACCCTATAATCAGACCAATAGGTCTGGGGTAAATGGTAAGTGGAACATCCACCAGCATGCGGTCACACTGCTGACTACTCCCTTGTAAGTAACACAAGTAATGACTATGTGAAGGACATCCACATCAGAGGCCATAATACCTCCACAGTTCCCAGCCTTCATCACACCAATAACCGAGTACAATGCACCCTTCTTCAGGTACCTCCCTAAACATCTTCAACTGATGTGTAAGTGACATGCACCACCTTTGTCAGAGTGAGCTGTGACACAGCTTACTGGGAATATCTAGCTATTCCTTTTGCTGCATAAAACATTACTATCTGATGGTGCAGAACCCCCGTCAAGTTGTTACATCAGATGCATGTGTGCTACCTGTTCTGGCAATGCACATAGTACATACATAGGTGTTTGACAAGATTAATGGCATGGATAACATTCGTGACAGTGTGTATTATATATTTATATATATATATATATATATATATATATATATATATATATATATATATATATATACCATGCACACCAGTCAGCTAGCCTGTATTGATCATAATGTCGTATAGAGTTATAGCAGTGTCCCTCCTAACACATCCAGCAGATGTTACAGTGCCAGCAGTGTGTGTGTGAGATTACTGTCATAGAGTGTGGACAAATCATAATATCTGTACAAGTGTGTTTGTGTAGAATCATCAATGATTACTCTAAATCACATATGTTATGTCAGAGGCATGGGATCACTGGTGGTATTATTCTGATATTATCCATGATTGTGGTTGCTTCTTTTAATGTTGTCCATGAGCCTTTACCTGCATCCCACTTGCTGAAGACTTCTGCTAAGGTTACACTCATATTCAGGCAAATAAGTTTACACAGCTTCAAAATATGCACCCTATCCCAGTTTATTGTAAGATCCCTTGATAGATATCCTCTGCATTATTAATGTAGGGATGGTTATCTCAGAGAGACATCCTCCTCATTGTTATGTCACCTTGTGTGACAGTCACATAATACACATTTTCACTGTGCAGTCCCTACTGTACCATATTGATATGTGATTGGTGCTACTGCTACAACAGTCTTCCACTAACATGCCCTCAACAAATTAAAACACATATATGCAGGGAGGGCAAGCCCCCCTGCACCCCCCACACCCCCTATTATTAAAATATACCAATACTGAGATTGCACTACAGAGAAGAAAAGGGAATATTCATGTTCCGCACTGTATGGAGATCTCCGTTTAACTGTTTGAAGTTTTAAAACTTCAATTATATGGTTTCGGCCATATGAAATTCAAAGTTCTAAACTTGGATCACTTAAATAGGACCCATATATATATATATATATATATAGAGAGAGAGAGAGAGAGAGATATTCACCCACACATATATATATTTATACATACACGCACACATATATGTGTACACCTTACTTTTTAACCTTTTTGCCATTCTTCTGTCATAGACTACACCTGAGACTCCATGTCAGTTGGCATCAGCCCCCCCCCCCCCGATTCTAGCTCTGACCTCTTCATTCAGACTTCCCTTCTCCTTAATATCCTCCCAGATACTTGAAGCTATTTACCTGTTCCACTATGTTCCGTTCTATCTGAGATTTCAGCTTCTTCTGATTTCCCCAATTTCCTGCTATTACCACTCTTATGTGTATATATATATATATATATATATATATATATATATATATATATATATATATATATTATAGGTTTACTATCATATGGCTGAGCACACAGTGTGCGAACCTGTATATGTGCGAAATTTATTAGCGAATCTTGTCATGCCGAACGGTTGGAATGTCTCAAAAACACTGAAATCAACATTTCCAACCACTCTGCATCCAAAAACGAGTTCTAACATGGGTCAAAAAGGGGACAGGATTTTACAATTAGCAATTGTGGGATGTTGCCGCACTCCTTTCGGACATACGCATTGGACCATCCACCAGTCGACCATATGATGGTAAACTATATATATATATATATATATATATATATATATATATATACCTACACAAATCTAGTACAATCTCCTTATGAAGGATATTTGAATATATAACAATCACACTTTCTCGTTTTCAGTTTTAGAGATAGTGCATGAAAATAACTGAGGTGGTGACGTCATGGTAGAGACTGAGCTTGCAGATATGTACTGCATAGGTAATCTGTGAACAGACATGCCTCCTGGATTAAACACTTGCCTTCCGCTCAAGACTGCCCTAAAAAGGCATGGGATTACTTATTGATTTTTACTTTTGCTCAAGTTTTACCAAAATTTTTCTTTAACGTGTTTGCCTTTGAATGAGTATGACTGAGTGATAGGCAGTGAAAATGTTTGAAAGAGTTTGAGCTGCACATTGACTAATGACAATAGTTCTTGGTAGGTATTTTCCTTGTTTCTTGCACTTCACTTTTTATTGAATGAGTTATGATGATACAAGACTCACCCAGTCCATGATGACGATCCTAGAACCCATCCCTAGAGGGTTATGCAATTTCTTGACTATCAATTTGATCATGATTCTGATAATAACCAATGGGGAAATGATGTTTAGATCCAACTGATCACTGGACTAGATTTATTCATGTAACCAATAAGGGCGCAACTAAGTTTTGATCAAGGAGAGTATTTCTAATGGTTTGTGCTATTTAGTCTGACCAATACTGATTTTCTTTGTATTGTATCTTATTTGCATTTCCAAGTTGATTGGTTAACAGTGTGTTTATATAATCTCAGAACTTGAAGTTTAGTAAATTTGAAGAAAAGTTTTACTCGAAAGCATTCAACTTTTATTTTATGCCTGCATGTGGAGTTTTAACGTAATTTTATTAAAGCAACATAGTTTATGATCAATGCCGTGGTGGATCTGGTACTTTGTTTTTTTGGATATTTTTACACATTTTATAAGCTCACACCACCAAAGTTTTTAACAGGGTAAGTACGTACTTGGCCAACATGGAACGAGGAAACACACCACAACATATCCAACCTACCCAGGTGGGGGCCTGCACCCCCACCTCCCCTAAATAAATATACCAACTCCGGGATCACACTACAGTGTAGAAAAGGGCAATATTTCCCCATGTTGGCAAAGTACATACTTGCCTTGTTAAGAACTTCAGAAGTGTGATTGTTCGGTAAAGTAATGGTTTGGTGTTTTCATCTCAGTGAAGTCATCTTTGGGTAAGTTGGCTTTCGATTATTAGATGTAGACCCATATATATATATATATATATATATATATATATATATATATATATATATATATATATATATATATATATATATATATATATATATATATATATATACACACACACAGACACACACATATATATATATATATATATATATATATATACATACACATATTTGTCACAATACCCGACTCAGGCATTGTTGACAACCTCAAGGGGTTCGGTGCAAACCTGTATGTTACCTGGTGAATAGCCAACTGGCTCACAGGACCCAGGAAGTTAAATTGGGGAGTCCACCTCTACAAAGATGCCAGTCACAAATGGAGTCCCTCAGAGATTCGTGCTTGGACTGCTCCTTTTTGGCATTTACTCTCTGATGTCAAGGCCAATGTTAATGGTGTCTGGTTGACCAAATTTGCAGATGATTGCAAATTAGGAACGATCATTGAATCGCACACTGACATAAATGTTCTCCAGTAAGAGTCAACACAGATAAACAACTGGTGTCAGAGCCATGGACTAAAACTAAATGCCAAGAAACCCATAATAGTATCCTTCAAGAAGTCATCCACCCTTGGTAACTATCACATTAACAACACACCCCTTAGAGGGGACCTAGCAGTCAGGGACTTAGGGACACACATAGATGGTAATCTAGCCTTTGAACATCACACGTCTACAGCAATTAGGAAATTATTCTATGTTGCACAGCTTATAAACAAAGATATGGCATCTAGATCCAATGAAGTCATTGTTCCACTGTATTCAGCATTCATCAGGCCTATAATTGAGTACAATGCCCCCTTTGGTATGTACCTAACTAGCCATATCCAACAAATGGAAAGTCCACAGAGGTTCCTCACCAAAAGAATACAGGGAGTAAATAAAATGTCCTATGCAGACTACCTCAAGGTCCTATCCCTGTATTTTTGTCTCCTACAGGCAGGGAGATCTATGCCTGCCATACAGGGCATTGTCAGACACCACTTTGATAGACCTCCTGCATATCATCAAAACAAACAGCACCAGAATTACCCATTCTGAAGACTTAAACCTTGCCTGTGATTTAAATAGGACCTACTGGAGAGACATGTATGTATCCCAGAGACTACCTCGTTTCTGGAACAGGCTCCCGATCCATGTGAAGCAGATCCCCTCCCTAACTCAATTCATGTGTAACTTGGACAATTGGATAGGGAACAGGAAATTCATCCATAGCTTGGCACCTGTCTCTCTAATGGATATAGACAACCTGTAAATGGATCATCTCCCACGCCTCTGCTTGTAAATATTTTATCTCCCAAGCCCCTGCTTACACTTATCAAGGGTACCAGAACTTGTCAAAGATTTGGAATGCATGGCTAGGCTTAAAAAGGCCCTTGTGGTCATTAGCCTAGTAAATACCTATGAACCTATATATATATATATATATATATATATATATATATATATATATATATATATATATATATATACACACACACACACACACACACACACATATGTGTGTGTGTGTGTGTGTGTGTGTGTATATATATATATATATATATATATATACACACACACACACACACACACACACACACACACATATATATATATATATATATATATATATATATGTGTGTGTGTGTGTGTGTGTGTTTGGCAGGACAACCTATCCCCCCAACTACCAGTCTCCATAGGAGTTCCCCAAGGGTTCATCCTGGGACCCTTACTCTTCTCTATTTTCACCAATAATCTAGCCTCAGCCACAACACATGGCACACTCATACAATACGCAGATGACTCAACCATCATCTGCACAGCCCACTCCCTACCAGAACTGCAAAAAGTCACACAGGAAGCATTTTCTTCTATTGAAACTTGGTTATCCGATGCCCAACTAATACTCAACCCAAACAAAACAAAATTACTAATCTTCCAACCCACCAAACTTACCATAGACAGCTCTCACTTTAACATCACAGCAAAGGACAACACCACCATCCATCCTACAGAACACACCAAATTACTAGGAGTAGAAATAGACAATAAACTGAACTTTGACATTCACATTTCCATGACCATTAAAAAAGTGCACAAAAAACTAGGAGCATTATATAGAAATCAGCAACTAATTACCAAAGCAGCTAAAATTTTGGTAGCGAATTCTCATCTTATCTCTACCCTATTCTACGCCTCTCCAATATTTACTAACCTTAGACACTGCGATCTAAATAAGCTCAAAACCTGCTACAACAAAATCACCAAATTCACCACAGGGGCTTCCTACCATACTCACCACTGTCTCTCACTAGCAGAACTGGGCTGGCTAGAGCTCCCCCACCTCCTTCAATGGTACCAACTTGCACTCGCCCACAAACTAATAAACCAACCACTAAAAGTCCCATCCCTCCAGAATCTACTCCAACCCTACATAACCACAAGACCATTAAGATCCAGCCACAAAAACCTCCTACAGGTCACAAGAGGCATTAACTCTGCTGGAGAAGCATTATTCTCCTGCACTATAGCCAAACTCTGGAACTCCCTCCCATCCTCAATTACCTCTGTAACTTCTTGCACCCACTTTAAATCCTTACTAAAATCACACTTCAAAACTTGCCATATATGCCCTTGCAACCCCCCCCTCTTATACCATCCATTCCCCCCACCCACTACATCTCTTAGCCCCCTATCAACAACCTACTCTTAGCAAGCTTGGCTACTCATGTTTCCAGCTACGTACCACATAATAACTTCTAGTAGCAACAACTGCTAATGGCTGTTATGTACCTCAAAAACAGATTGTATCAATTGTTCACTATCAATTGTACACTGATGAATCTCAACTATATTTGTAACCATGTTTAGTATATGTCACCATATTTTAAAATTGCACTATGTTCTACAGCTGTTTTACATCTGTTTTCTTCTTGTCTTGCGTCCTTAACTGGACTAATGTCTATATTTAAATGCTTGACAAAAAGGAGGGCATCAATGACTAGCAGGCAGCAGAAGTTAAAAAAACTACAAAAAGTAAAAAAGTTCATAACCCAGAGACTGCCCATACGTGTCAAACAGAGCACCTCACTGGCCCTCTTCAAGAGAAATCTTGATGAGTGGATGTGAAATAGAAAATTCACCCTGGGAATCACTCCAGTGGCTCTACTCGACAGAGGCACTGGAAACTAAGGTCAGGTGGGACGATGCCAGTGTAATCCTATGGGCTAGGCTTGTAAAGGCTACAGGGCCATTAGCCTAGTACACACCTATGAACAATATACTTACGCAGTGTGTACAGTGCATATGTATGTATAACAAACACATTTACACCAGCCATACTACATGCATGGAGGGCTTCACTCCTCCTGCATAACAATCATTATACTGTTCTGGAGCATGGTGTTTAGTAACATTGTGTTGTTAATCAGTTGTCATTCACAAGCTATGATGACTTTGGGTGACTTCATCTCAGTCCTTCAGAGGAAACAATATATTTATCCTAACAATACACCCCAATATCAGGGTATGATATAAACATGAATATGGTGTTAATAACAGACACGTTTTGCCTAGTCCCACTCTATCGTCATCGTCACTAAGTATCACCACTTCACTCGCATCAAGAACAGTAAGACCTCATTTACTAAATCTGAAATCTAAATTAATGAATGTGGTGAATTTCTTTCAGAATGTCACTAATCTCATGTATGAGGGTAAAACAGTACATACTACCTACCTCGACTTAGCCAAGGCATTTGACACAATTCCCCACTCAGGTATTATAAATAAACTCACAAAACTGGTCACAAATCCCTATGTCACCAGATGGATAGCGAATTGGCTCATGGATAGGACATGTAGTTAAAGTGGGTGAATCCAGATCCAGCAAGAGGCCAGTTACTAGTGGTATGCCACAGGGCTTAGTGCTGGGAACACTTCTGTTTGGAGTATACTTCTCTGAAGTCAAAGTTAGTGTGAAAGGCCTCTGGAGGACAAAGTCTGCGATGACTGCAAGCTGGGGGTAATCAGTGAATCCCCCAGTGATGTAGATATCTTTCAGGAGGGTCTAAACCAGAGAAATGATTGATGCCAGAACCATGGCCTAAAACTAAATGTGAAAAAATGCATTATTATACACTTTGGGAAGTTAAATACCCCTTCAAATTACAACATCAATATCATACCCCTAACAGTAGACTCAGAAATGAGTGATCTAGGTAGACAGATAGATAGTGGCATCAACTTTGACTGCCATGTGTTCACAGTAGTGAGGAAGTCCTCCTATGTGGCACAAGATATAAATAAAGGCATGGCATCCAGATCCAAGGAAATAAATCTCCTGCTGACAAAAAGGAGGGCGTCAATGACTAACAGGCAGCAGAAGTTAAAAAAAAAATACAAAAAGTAAAAAAGTTCATAATCCAGAGACTGCCCATACATGTCAAACAGAGCACCTCACTGGCCCTTTACCTGATCTACAAGGCACTCACAAATCCAGCACTGATGGAGTTGCTGCACATCAGCTAGTCAAACAGCATGAGGGTTTCCTGATCCAGGGATCTAAACTTAGTTAATGACTCAAACAAAACATGCTGGGGAGACAGATATGTGTTTCAGGGATTGCGCATTGTTGGAACAGGATTCCTATTCACATTAAGCAGAGCATGAGGGTTTCCTGATCCAGGGATCTAAACTTAGTTAGTGACTCAAACAAAACATGCTGGGGAGACAGATATATGTTTCAGAGATTACCCCCCAGCTTGCAGTCATCGCAAACTTTGTCCTCCAGAGGCCTTTCACACTAACCTTGACTTCAGAGAAGTATACTCCAAACAGAAGTGTTCCCAGCACTAAGCCCTCATTAGTACATCCACCATTTGGCATGTGCTTACAGCAACTGGAGCGACCTCAGAGGTTTCTCACAAAGAAAATACAGGGTGTAAACAACATAGCCTATGTGGATACACAAAAAGCCCTATCCCTATTCTCTGTCTCCTACCAACTATTAAGGGGTGACCTTTACCTGATCTACAAGGCACTCACAAATCCAGCACTGATGGAGTTGCTGCACATCAGCTAGTCAAACAGTATGAGGGTTTCCTGATCCAGGGATCTAAACTTAGTTACTGACTCAAACAAAACATGCTGGGGAGACAGATATGTGTTTCAGAGATTGCGCATTCTTTGGAACAGGATTCCTATTCACATTAAGCAGAGCTCTTCCCTGGCCCTCTTCAAATACAATTTGGATCAATGGATGGGGAACTGCAAATTTAAACCTGGGGTAGCGCCTATGTCCCTAATGGATAGGGGCAATCTGTAATGTACTCAAGGCATAAGCACAAACCCATGCCATCCTCTTGTCTCTAGAGGTCATTTATTGGGTAAATATACTGGCTAGGCCTGTAAGACCTCTTAAGCTGTTAGTCTAGTAATCTCCTTTGAATCTATGAACCTATTTATACTATCTCTTCAGTGTCCTGCACTGCAAACCGATCGGATCCAAACCACAACACTCTAAGCTACACTACTTTTTTAACCCTAAAAACACAAGAAAGTTATTATAAACACTACTTAAGAAACAATGATAAAATAAAACCACATATTTAAACTACGTTCAGAGAAAACTGTAATTCACAAACCAATCTGAAGGTACATTCTTGTAATAAATCAACTAAATAATATAGTACAAAAATAAAATGTTCACAAACAATTACTAGGCATGTGGCCCAAGAAATTGTTAAGAAGTCTAGCCCAATTTCTCTATTGTCCCAGAGCACAGTCTAGTTAAATGACTTGCTCAGAGTCCCACATTCGGCAAATGAAGGCTGTGGGAATCAAACCCTTGACTACAGGAAGTAAGCTATTATCAGTTTATAGCCTTAATCATCTGCACTAGCTGCCAGACAAAAGGTGCAACTACCCAGGCTTTTCACACTAAACTAACAAGGAATACAGAAGATCATTTTAAAATATTAATAAACAATAAAATATGTATCTAATCAACATAGAAAACCACATAAAATGGTGCACATTATATTTCTAGAAATTGGTAGAAATCCATAAAAAGCAGTCACAGACTGACACACACACACTAAAAAACTAGAAAGAATTGAAGAATACTAAGAAAATTCTGAAATGAATCCAAGTCGCACCATAAACGAACTGCTCAACCATAGTGTGACCCATAGAACCAGACCTTAAAGGGAAACGTATAAGAAAAATATTAATTGTGAATTTCACATGCAGTATTAATATAATAAAACAAAGCAAGCCTAGGTATCCTTTTTTCAATTCAGTACATTGACACCAGAGCCAAAGACAATACGGGGGTGGGGGATTCTCACAATAAAAAAATATACATAGCTTGAAAAAGAACACCAAGATGAAGAGCATATCTTATGCAGTAAATGAATAACCTTTCCATGACTGAATAGAGACATTTTCCATGCTGATTCCAGCCCTCAACCAGTTACTAAACCCAAACACTTATGAAAAAGAGGTATAAACAACTATACATGACATGTACATGGCCACAATAAAACAGAAAACATATTTATTAAAATGAGTCTATGAAATACAATAACACTAATCATAAACCTGTAAAGTATTAAACAGACCAAGCAAGCTTTCAGATGAGAAGTGTATTGGGTCATTCTTTTGGCTCTAAATATTACAAGCAATTAAATGCTGGTGGGAACAAACTAATTATAAAAAAAATCATATCTAACTGTATATGCAGACAATACAACAAAATGTAAAAATGCACAAAAATATAAATTATTAAAATGGCTGTCAGACTTGGCAATCTTCCTGCTTTAACTACGCATATGCTGGCAGGAACAAACCAATCAGTAACAAAAATCACAAGTCTAATTGTAAATGCAAGACAATGCAAGATATACAAACATGCTATTTATCAAAGTTGGCAATCTTACTGCTTTCCAAATATGGTTTCAAATAAATTCACTAATTCAGTTCATAACCAGTAGGGCTATTTCATCTCACTTGTCACCTTCACTTACATAACAACAGTTTCTATCTTTGCTCCACAAATATTCTTGCCCACATTTCTGTAAAACAGAAAGCATGAAAACTGCAGCATGAGCTGCCTTGTTTGATTTCTTAGAAAAACACAGGTGTATTTACTGGTTCTAATGTTATATACAAAATATGTACTATTAATGCTTTTAAGTTTTCTCACAAAAATATGGAGCAAACAGTGGTACAGTCAGCTTTGTCATAAACTAAATATTTCAAAAGTTTCAGAATGCATGAAATAATTACTTTCCTGAATATAGTATTTTATACTCTGAGGAAAATGTACTGATCATGTTTCTGGATGTACACTTCTTCCTTTCCAATAATTATTTTAAATTCCTATTTTTCTTATATGCCAAACCTGGCTTTTCTGTTATATGATACTTAATAAGTTTGTAGAGAACAGCATATCCCAATCTGATGACAATATATATACTCCATTTGTTGTTGTCACAGCAGTACAATGCAAAATGCAGCTAACAGTTTGTCTCACAATGATGACATTACTAGTATGGGAAATGTTTGCATGCATGTTGCTAATAAACAATATGGGAATAAAAACTAACCTTCAGAATATCTTTTCTGAACACTACTTTTTCATATACTAATCAATACTTTGGTATAGACAATCCAAAGATTCTTGATTCAGTACCTCACTTACGAGGGAAATGTTGGAGGTGTTTCTTTTCTTATAACTCATGTAAACTATCTCCAGTGGGTGCTATACAAGGATTGTTATTTGGATAGTATAACAAATTATTCACAGCAAGATGTTTTCTACACACGAAATCTTTACTAAAAGGCCTTTTGCAGATGCATGCATCTGAAACTTGTTTCATCCACTGCTGTAGTCACATCAATAGTAAATGGATGCTAAGTGTTTACAAGCAAATCTTTTAAGCTTTTCATCATATGTAAAGCCATGCTGTATGATAAAAATCATTATCTATGTACTGGCCACAGAATGTTACTGAACTATTTATTTATTTTATTTTATGTTTGTTTACCAGGAAAGTCCGACTGAGTGGAAAGCCCATTTTTAGCAGAGACCCAGTGGGATTGGGGTCCCACAAGTTACAATAAATACATAGCATGAAAAAATACAAACTTAAGAAATAAATTAAAGAATTAAAAGCTTCTGAACCAAATAATAAACTCTGCTCCTTAAAATTAAACTAAATGGAGGCAGATGTGGAGGACACTGGAACTCCATTCATCATCTTCTTTTGGCTGTTCCCATTAGGGGTCACCACAGCGGATCATCTGTTTCCATTTCTTCCTGTCCTCTGCATCTTGCTCTGTCACACCATCCACCTGCATGTCCTCTCTCACCACATCTATAAACCTTATCTTAGGCCTTCCTCTATTCCTGTTACCTGGTAACTTCATCCTTAACATCTTTTTACCAGTATACTCAGCATCCCTCCTCAGCACATTTCCAAACCAACGTAATCTTGCCTCTCTGGCTTTGTCTCCAAACCTTCCAACCTGGGCTGACCCTCTAATATACTTATTCCTAATCCTGTCCACCCTCATCACACCCAGTGCAAATCTTAATATCTTTACCTCTGACACATCCAGCTCTAACTCCTGCCTTTTTTTCAGTGTCACTGTGACACAATGACATTGGAACCCCATTGCCAGATCTTTTTTTTTTTTTTTTTTTTTTTTTTTTTTAGGAAGCATTCATCTTCAAAAATAAACATATTATACAATATCAATTTAGTAGGTATCAAGATAATTCTCTTGAGAGACTGTATACTAAGAAAAGTTTATCAACCACTGGTGTAAACTTCCATGTTCCTCTACAGTGGTTCATGCTGCAGTAAAGAGAGTTATTACCAGCAGAAATGAAGAGGCCATCATTCTGTATAGAGCTGCTGATTAGCGTAAATAGCATGTCAGCTGAATCTCTAAGACAGGCTCTTGTGAGTTTGAATATGGGCTTCAATACATGGTCCAAAATGTGATACAGGCTTGGTAATGGAAATTCCACTTTCTGTATAGGGCTGATAGGTAGACTGGTTCTTATTTTGTGGAGCTTGGAGACTGCTAAAAAAATGACACATTTGAGGTTGCAATCAGATATCTGAACAGGGGTTTAGAAATACCATTGTTAAAGATTAAGTCCTCCACCAAAGACTAGTATCTAATAAAACTTTTCTCCAAAAATTGTTCGACTACTATAGCGTAAGGGTCAGAATTATGTAACAAACACCTTACAGTATGCAAGTAATATGTTTTTCACTGTTGCAAAGCAATCTGTTTTGCTTCTTCTGGTTTTCTCGCCAAGCAATATTATAATAACTGATTTGTTAGCCATTTAAAACATTCTTTCGGGTCTTCTTGCTGATTTGTTTTTTTTTAGTATCTCGCTGCTACTTTTCTGCTGTGTTAAATATTCTCTAGTGTTTACCACCGAAACTAGGGTAGCTAGTAACTGTAGCATTGTCCAGATACAGGTTTGCTGCATCTAGGTCTGTTTATAGTGGCTGTCTGTTCTGGGCATGTTTTCCAGGCCATCTTGGATTAGAAGGGGCCTTTCTGCACCCTAGTGAGAGAATTGTACCGATTGGAACCTGTCTGGTGAAGGGTGATTGGTCTAGGGCTTGGAATAAGCATCCTAATTGGTCCTTTTGAACCTTTTTAAAGTTTTTTTTTAAAGTTTTTAGTTTCTAGCATTTAAGCCTTGCAATTGAGCAGGGTTCTGCTTGTTTGAGTGTCATGCAGCATCGCGCACCACCGGGCAATTGTATGCCACAGCTGGACAGATAATTTCAACAGTTTTTCCTTTAGTTACAGCTGCAGCACATCAGTGTAGCCCTCATCCTTATGACTTTCCCAGTCAAAGAAACACTGCTAGTGAGCTGAAACCTATTAAATTACCACCCCCCCAGAAATATCCATCCACTGAGTTCCTCCATGATCAATCCTGAAAAGCCCCCCCCCCCGTGACAGCAGACTTCCACCTAGTGTTATGGATAGTTGGACCACTCTTGCTTCTCCTGCCAACCTTGCTGACTTGGGTCTCTTGAGGCAGTGTAGCAATTGCCTCATGTACACCGACAACCCTTTACTAATAACTCACTCTAGTACAGAGTGTGAGAGATGTTTCTACACTAAGAATCTTGAATCCGTGCTCTCTCGCACTAAAAACAGTAACACAGAAGAGGTTGTCAACCCACTCACGACTACACAATCACATAGTACCACTACTAATACATACAGTATGCATCCAACACAAAAATTAACATATGCAGAGGTTCTCTCAGAAAACCCACTAAGACACCAGCAACTTCCAAAACACAAGACTACTACAACTAACACAGTTCCCACAGCACCCATGACACACAGCAACACCGGTGTCTCACCTACCAAGCCCATAAGGTGTAACACTCAAAAAACAAATTTTCATCACTGGAGACTCAATAGTGAGACACAAGGGTGTCCCACTCATCAGGTTGGACAAGGAGAAAGTCACAGTCACTTGCCTGCCCGATGCCAGGATTTGTCAGAGCACACATGCACTGAGGTCTCTCAGCAATAAGTACTATTATGACTCTGTCATAGTTCATGTTGGAGAGAATGACCTGAGATGTACCTCACTGGACTACATGAAGAGAGACATGATTGAGCTCTCTGAGTACATGTCCCAGGCAGGATGTCCCTAGCCTTGAGCAGCATACTACTCTCGCCTAGAATGATGCCACAGTGTAAACAAAAATTGACTGATTTCAATAACTGGCTTAGGTTTTGGTGTCATTCAAAGGGGGTCCATTTCCTGCCAGACTGGGAAGCCATGGTTGACAAACCTTGCTGCTTTGCCAGAGATGGTGACAGTTGCACTTGGTACCTCTAGGCTTTTGGCTATTGGAAAAGACTCTTGCCTCCCCCATAATGCCTTTTTTTAGGCAAGGTCTTGAAAACAAATTTAGCGATGTGGAATTTGCCAATCACAGCAAAATAAGCATCATGCTTTTAAATGCTAGGAGCTTAAACCAAAAACAGCACACCCTGGAAGCACTTCTATCACTGGAAGATGTAGATGTATGTGCAGTCACAAAAACCTGGTTCAAGGGCTCAGACAGTACCCTACCCTTGCAAGGCTATAATGCCTTCCACACCTTCAGAATGCAAAATGAACATGTGAGAAACAAAGGAGGGAGTGTTTATCTATATCAGAGATAAATTCACCTCCCCTCTAGTTAGACTGGACAACTCCATAGAGTTACTCCATGTTCAGGTTATGGTGGTAAGATGCCCATTCAAGGCATAGGCAATTATAGAAGCCTACTTGACCAAACTGGAGACAATCCAAATATTATCTAACACTCTGGTTATCAGGGATTTCAATTATCCCACCATCAGGTGGGAAACTTACACTAGCCCTAATCCGCTAGTGGAAAAGTTCCTCGACTTTGTTAACTCAAATGCCCTGGAACAAATTGTTTGCATCCCAACAAGAGGAGCAAACATACTAGATTTGGCCCTCACCAACATGTCAAACAGATGCACTACTGAAAATGTTGGACCCCCATTAGTTAAGTCTGACAAAAATCAGTCACCTTCGAGCTGACACTAACACCAGAACTCATGAAGGGTGAAATCAGAGTAAAAAAACTTCACCAAGGCAAACTATACCCTCCTAGGTGAAGGTATAAATGCATTCCAAGCCCCACTCCCACCTGGAAATGGTAACTACTTCCACTAAAGTCCTGTAAAATCATTTGCATAAGTGTACAGACTCGTACCAGAAAGAATCAAAGCCAGAGCCCCAAGTAAAAACAAGCTGCCATGGTGGACATCCAGCATCTACAAACTTTACAATAAATGGAAAAGGTTGCTGCCCATGAAAACAAAGGCGAGACCCCAACAATGGAAAAGCACCCTCCTCAGCCTCAACAGGCAAATAAGACAACTTGTCAAATCCTCTAAGGCCCTTTTTGAGAAGTTTGGAGAAAAACTTAGCTAGCACAGCCAAGGGTAACCATAAGGCCTTTTACAGCTACATACATAGCCTAAAAGGTAGGACCCAAGCATGTGCAGAACTAGTGAGCAATGGTATCACACACACAGAGTTAGCAAACCTGCTAGCAGACAGGTTTGGTGAAAATGTCACCCCCTATCCACTCCAAATCTATAACAAATCTATAACAAACCTTGCCCCAAACTCCCCCCACCCTACATATCTGAAGAACAGATCATCAAAGCCTTGTCCAAGGCAAAAAAACACAGCCTCTATGGGACCAGATGGCATCAAAGGGTGTCTTCTAAACAGGCTAAAACATGAACTAGCATCATCATGTACCTTTTTAAATCATAGTCTAACCACAGGCTTTGTTCCTGTGGAATAGAGAACAGCAACAGTTATTCCCTTCCACAAAGGTGGTGTAGCAACAGATTACAATTACAGAATTACAGACCCATAAGCCTGGTTAGCCTCATCTGCAAGTCATGAAATATATCATTATGGGCCTAGTAAATAAAGACAGAGGTGACATCCAAATCCTGGATTCTACCCAGTTCGGCTTTGTCAAGGGCAGATCCTGCCTATTAAATCTTGTGGATTTTTTTGAAAATGTGACCAGGGCCACTGATGAGCGCAAATCTGTGCACAGCATACCCCAACTTGGCAAAGGCTTTCGACACAATTCCATATTCAGACATTACCGATAAACTTAGAAAACTGAATGTAAACCCTTCGTTGTAAGATGGGTTGCCAATGGGCTGATAAACCAGACACATACTATCAAAGCTGGTGACTCCACATCAACCAGCAGACCTTTTACCAGAGGGGTGTCACAGAGATCAGTGCTAGGCCCCCTACTGTTTGGTATATAATTCTCAGAAGTTCAGGTCAAAACTAAGGGGATGTGTCTGACCAGGTTTGCAGATGACTGCAAACTGGGTGCAATTATTGAATCCCCAAATGATGTCAGTATATTCCAGGAGGGCTTTATGCAGACCAATGACTGGTGTCTTAGTCACAGTCTTGAACTGAATGCAAAGAAATGCATCATCATTCCCTTTGGCATAAACAATGTCTCTTCACACTATCAAATCAACAACAATACCCTAAGTACTCATGATGTGGTAAGGGACTTGGGTTCACAAGTTGATCGTGACCTTAACTTCAAACACCATATGTATATTGTAGTAAGGAAGTCTTTCTACATAGCACACTTGATTAGTAAAGGCATTGCCTCAAGAGCAAGAGGTTGTAACTCCTCTATACTCTGCACTAACCCAGCCCATAATTGAGTACAACACAACATTTGGCATGCACCTGCAATAATTGGAGAGACCTCAGAGGTTTCTAGCAAAGATCATCAAGGGACTCCCGCACATGCCATACACAGACCGACTAAGGTGTCTAGCAGTTTACTCTGTATCTTATAGACTGCTTAGGGGACTTATGCCTGGCTTACGGAGCAATCTCAGACCCAAACCTAATGAACTTACTGCATATCCGTAAATCAAATGGGATTAGAGCCACACATTCCAGGGACCTAAATATGGCTCACGACTTAAATAAGACATGCTGGAGGGACAGATTTATCTCCCAGCAACTGTCTTTTTTTTGTAATAGGCTACCTATTCATGTGAAACAGAGCATCTCTATGACACTGTTCAAAAGGAACCTGGACAACTGGATGAGGCACCGTAAATTCTTACCAGAAATAGAGCCCACAACCCTCCTGAACATGGCCAGTCATTACTAAATGGAATCTTGTGTATTAACTAACATTTCTATGGTATTACATTGGAATGAAATGGCTACGCTTGAAATGACCTCTGGGTCAATAGCCTAGTAATCTCCCATTATCCTATGATCCTATATTTTACTCTAAACCACTACTGCTGTCCTTTATCAGCCTGTTTAACAACCAAGTCAATCCCGGGACATATGTTTTGTAAAGCCTTCATTTTACTTCTAATCAGGCTGTGATAAAAAATTGTTCTTGTAAAATCAAGGTTCTAAATTTCTGCTATAATGTGTTTTCTTCTTGTTGCTATCTAAACTACTGTGGTCACAACAACACTAATCATAACATTTCTGTTTACCCTTCTGTTGTCCTAGTCTTGGCCAGATTGCTTTCATCTGTTTCCTTTCCCTGTCACCACCAATACTAGTCTTGCACCTGAAGTACTTATCTATGTATCAAGAGGCTTGCATAAAGACTAATGTTGCCCCTTCTGTCCTCAGTTCTTTTTGCTGAATGAGTACCTCTAGTCGCACCGCAAGCACTGGTAAAACTCATCGTGCATAGTGGCTCATTTACAGCTAGGAAGGCAACTCTTTATTTATGTAACATTTATCGACTGGGAAAGTCCGACTAGGACACAGGCTATTTTCAGCATAGGCCTGGGGAGAAACACTCCAGATGCATGTTTTTGGAATTCTCTTAAATCTCTTTGGAAAACTCTTATCAACAAAAATATGATTTCTTCAATCAAAATCCCTATTTTTAAGCAAAATGATGTCTTCTCTCCCTGTCAGCATATAACTATACTTCTGTATCCATGTTAGTCTCATTGGTCTTTAACTGGCCACAAACTATACATATTTTTTAGTCCAGATAAACTAAAGATTGAGGAGATGTGAGAAGTTAGACAGAGTGAGTAAAGAAGAGTCTTCTCAAAAGCCTAATATAGAAAAGTTAAAAATAAAAAAACTAGGCAACAATGAATTATTATAAATACAAGACCTGCATAAGCTCTGAAATGAAGGTTCTGTCTTTAACAGGGCCAGTGTTAGCATTTTGGGGGCCCCCAGTAGATGCCAAGTCGGGGTCCCCCTAAGCATTTCCTCTCTATGTATCACTTTGTCACTGCCACCCTCATATGCAACCGTTTAGTTCATACAGCAAAGTTTTAGGAGTAGTAAGCACAGACTGACCTATAGCTACAATGCTCTTAAATTACAATAGGCCTATGTACCACTCTATGTTGGCCCATCTCACAAAGGGCATTTACAGTTACTGGCATTTAGTTGCAAGAAAGATACATTGCAGTAACTCTGTATATAAGTCTGCACTTAGGTGAAATGACACCCTAGGCCTAATGTTTGAGTCACCTCCCCCCAGATGCAGAGACACAGACACACACACACACACCCTCCAGTCTTCCCCAGTCCCCCCCCCCCCCCATATTGGGCTCCCTACACTATGCACCTTATTTTTTCTTCCCTTTCTCACGTTTGCTTTACTCTTCAGCTTTTTCAAGAAGCCATAACTTCCTATGTGCTCTGAAGTGCATTTAATTTTTTTTAAACAACCCTTTCATCCAGTGATGGCTTGAATAGAAATCAGTTAAGGAAAGAAACTGTATTGCTTTTCAACTTTAGTTTTCCTTGTATCCTTTCAACACACCTTTCCTGACCAAGACGGTACAGTAATAACCAGTTAGGAAATAACTCAAGTAAGCCAGGGCCCAAGAAGTCATTGGGTTTTAGATGCTCTGGGATGTATTTTAAAGCATTTTCCCCAGCCTTTTAATCTGATGGTGACCTAAACAAACATGAGTAATAAAAAATATGCAGCCTTATTTTTTTTGAAGGAAGACACAAGTTGTACCTAAGACTTACTGTTCAAAGAAGACAAAATAGTAGCTTACAATAAACAAATAAACCAGTTGTTTTCTGGATACACAGTTCCTATCTGGGAACTGCTTGCCTATCCCCCCTCCCAAAAAAAAAAAAAAGCCTGTCTATGTATAAAAGCAGACATTTGAATTGCCACAGTCATGTATTTCAAGTGACCGCTGACATACATATAGATAGCATGCCTCCTCACTCCTCAACCCAAACTCTCAAAGGCAGCTACCTGCATACATGCCTGAAATTTGATTGTAAGGAAAGTGAAAAAAAAAGAGTACAGTAATATATTCTGCTATGTTTCTCCTAGACAGTACATTGCCCCTGCACAAGCTGTAGTAACTTCTTTGTACACCTCTGAAGTCTGTGAGAAAAGTAAAAGAAACAATGACCACACTGTCCTCAGCCCAAACATAAGCTATGATAACCTCATGTACACACCTTTAAGGTTTGACTGTGAAGAAAATTAAATAAGTAATAATGACACAACCCTTCCCCTGCCCCCCATAACCTACAGCAGTTTTCTGTCCACACACATTTTTATTTATTTATTTGTAGTTTGTTAACCGGGAAAGTCCATTGGGCCATACTGAGCCCTTTTTCAATGGAGGCCCAGGGAGAAAAGCTCCAAGTACATTCCAAATTATTTTGCCAGTTAATACAAGAAAGTATATACAAACATTTGAGCAGTTAGCACAAAAAAATAAACAATATTGGCAGTTAATACACTTATAGGAGAGGAAGCTCCATGTACAATACAAAATTTGTTGGCAGTTAATACAGTTATAAAAGAAAGCTGCAAGATACATTCACATTTATTGGCAGTTAATACAATTATTGAAGCAACATCTTGTAGTGAAAAAAAAAAAAAGAAGAAATTACATCCGAGCAAGGCTGGTTTTAGAATGGGTGCAGAGGCCATTATCAGCTTTATTCTATCAGGATCATATATTAGCCATGTTCAGGTTAAAGATTGTAATCAGAGAATTAATAAATTCTTTCCTTCTCATTTTTTTTCCGACCAGCAACAGCTTTTGTGGGGCCACCACACAGTCAAGGATGGTTAAGGGAGCCCCCCCAGTATTCAGTTATACACTTTGGGGAGTGGGGGGGGGGCCCAGACTCTTAGAAGATGTAAATGTCTGAATGTTCTATCATATATTGTATGCATTCATTTTGAAATATAATTACTTGTTAGCTACATTTTTTACTGACACCTAGAAGAATAATGTATGTGCTCTGGCATAATTGGGTGTGTGCACAGATAAAAATCACTGATATGTTTTACACGCACGCACACACACACACACACACACACACACACACACACACACACACACACACACACACACACACACACACACACACACACACACCATAGCAATACTAGTTTTGTACTTATTTCAGCAAATAACAATACACTGTGCAACACTGGTTCTGGCACACCAGATCAATGACTGCTGTTAAGCAGTCGTCAAGCAGCAGCAGGGATAAGTCACTGTTATTTACCTCAGTGACGAGTAATGTAAACCTGTCACTGTCCCTGATTTCACAGACATTCCCTGATTTTTCTCATAATTTTGCTCTGTCCTTTGTAAAAAGTTTGATTTGCTTGAAATTAGTCAGGATTACAGTCAATAAACTCAGACATCAGAGTTTTATACTTATTGTCCAAAAATGCATTTGATGCAAAAAGGTGTTATACTATTAACTTTTTAATTGAATTATAGTAATCTTTAATACTTGTTCCAGATTTTGATCCTTTATTCTGCTATTATTGGTATTGCACTGAATTCTTCTGCAAAGAAGTTGAAAGTTGTAGTATCTGATGTTCTGTCACTGTTTATAGAATTTCCTGAAAGCGAAAACTATCAGAGAAGATCAGAAGCATCACCTTTTCTTAAAATTCAAGGTTTGCATGAAGATCAATCACTCTGGGCTTCTAATCTTACTGGAGCTTACCTTGTTTATGTTCATTATCAGCTTTATCCTAACAGAGTCATATCACAGACCTGTTCAAGTTAAAGAGCATAATCAGAAAATTAATATATTTTGTCTCCTCATTTTCCCTAACCAGCAGCATCTTCTGTGGGGCCCCCACACAGCCAAGAATGAATTAGGGGGCCCCTTGCAGCCACGGGTAATGCAAGTACCTAAAGCTGACTACGTTGTTAGTTTTAGTGGAGTGAATGTCCACTAGCAGAGTTTAACTAAGTCAGGGCACTATGTCAGTGATAAAATATTTAATGGAATTGTGAAGCTTGATAAAACATTGTTACTATAACTAGAAATATCTTTGAATTTTAAAGTAGATATAAATAAGAGTTATTACCCATCTGGTTTATTAAGTATATAATATTGTTGTACTAGCTTTTGTTGGTTTTATAGACATACTACAAAATATTAAAATAAAATATCTTGCTGCGGTTGAGGGCCCCGCTCCTTAAGCATTCTGTTAGTGGAGGACAAGGAACGTGGTATACCTTAGTTTTTGCCAATACTGTAAAGTTTTTAACGTAGGGAAAACTAATAGAAGGCTTAAGGAGTGGATTTTAGAACATATGAGGGATACAGCCAATAAGAAATAGAGGAGTGCTTCAGCTAAACATTTTGAAGATGAAGGTATTCATCATGTCTTTAAATTCTTAGTTTTAGAAAAGGTGACTGAGAATATTAGAGGGGGTGATCTGAAGAATAGGACTGAGGAGACAGAACAAAGATGGATAATCCAGCTAAATGTTGATAAACACCCAGGGATCAATGAAATGGTGTCTCTAAAACCGTTCCTGAAAGCTAAACCACTTAACCATTAGAAGTATTTAATAAACAATAGGACTCATACTCATATTAATTGCAATCATGAACTATGATTTTTTTTTTGTTATATTATATATAAGCATTTGTATATTGTCAACATGTTTTGCATAACTTTTCTTGCACTTTTTATATGAAATGTATTTTGTAATATATGATTTGTATTTAATTAATTGATAATTGATCTTGTTTTCTGATTGGTCTTTCACAGTTTAAATTTTAAGTGACAGCTGGTGTATTTTAGTCTGAGGAAGCGATCTGGCTGATCGCGAACGCGCTTACTGTTTTTTTACTGCTTTTTATTAAATTAGTTTTCTTTCAGCCGTGACAGTTCGTATTCTTTTTTGTTAATATTTCTAGCCTTCCCTATGATAAAGAGAGTACTACTGAAGGCAAAGCAAATTCACTTTAATTTTGATAGTACCTCATCAGCACAGTTATGCTTTACTCTGCTAATAAACTAGCAATTTATCCCCTTTGGTTTTTGCCTCTGAACAGCAATAGAGTAAGGTGTTGTACCCTATAATCAATACTCTGTACCTTTTACCATGAAAGGTACATTTTTTGAAACAATTCTTCCTCCTCCTCCTTCAGAAAAGTGGTCAACATCCTGAAGGAAGCAAAAAGGCCTGCAACTAGGAAGCCATACCTAAATAAATGGAGGATACACTTCTTCTGGACAACAATATAGGTAGAGATCCATTTGAGTTTTCACTTTCTATATTTTAGACTATATTAGCCATCAATTTGAATGTAATCTGACCTATTCTTCCATAAAAGTATATATATCAACTATCCCTGCTTGCTTGCCTACCTGTCTATCTTTATCCATTTCTCAATTAATCAGTCATCATGGCTCTCCTAAAGGGAGTTTGCACTTTAATGCTTTTAATATGGAATACTTCCCTTCCATGGGGATCTGAAGTTCATTTTGGGAGAATTAAGTTCTCCACCAATTGAGACAACTTATTTAGTGAACATTAAATATCTTTCCTGTAAACCCTTATTTTTAGTGGTGACCATATCAGTCAGAAGCCTCTCGGTGCTACAGACCCTTATGTGCAAGCCTCCTTGTGCAGTCTTCCATAATTAAAGTGCATCCTGAAAAAACAGTTGCTGTAAGGCTAAAGTGGTACCAGCAGTACTACTCAGTCATGCCGTATGACTACCTCTTTTATCCAGCCGATCAGAATGAAAGTAAATGTGTGCTGATCATCATAGATTTCCACAGAGAGCTAATACAATACTATACTATACTAGAAAAACATATACTTTCAGAAATATAGATCAGCTGTTTGCCTTCTTCAAGAAAGGAAAATGAGGCCTTCCTTTAACAAACAGATTTATAATGACTAACCAAATTATTGTCTTCTGCTGTGACAAATGTAATAAACCTTTACTAAACACTGTTACCGATCTACCAGGAAACCATCTACAGCAGCAGCTTACTTTAGGAATGTGTCTATGCAACAGAATTTAGAAACTGCCACATGGACTACTGACTATAGTTACATGAAACAATACAAACTAGAGGCGCAGTTTAGGGGTAAGGTGAGTCCTGGCACGGCTATACTACAGGAGATACTGTACATCTCCACTTCCTGCAGGAAAATA
>NC_056750.1:447952315-448102315 GCF_019279795.1 Protopterus annectens | reverse complement strand
AGAGACACTTTTGTTAGTTCTGGGAGAGGGAACAAGGAAGGTTTCCCTGTTGTGTCAGAATGCTGTCCCCATCCCTGGGGAAGTAGAGGCTGCCATTAGTAACACAGTTACCTGAAGAGATTCAAGATTCTGAATCTGAACATAACATGCAGGGACAGATTTAGGGTTTTGTCCTCAGATTTCTGATTCAGACTCAGAGGAGAGCACAGTTTCTGATTCTTCATGGGGGGGGGGGGTTCTCTTTCTCTAAGACTATTTCTAGAATGTCCCAGTATTTTCAGTGAGAGAACACTGAGGTTCTCAGTCCCTCAGAAAATACTATGAGTTGTTACAGAAGGAATTTGCAGAACCTACACCCACTCCTCCTGTCCTCCTGCCTGCTTTAGAGGGTATGTTTCTTACTGCCTGCAATTTTCCTGATAGTAAGCCAGCTGTTCCTAAAAAGGCAGATAGGATGTATAAAGTTCCTCAGTCTTTTACATTTTTATACACTATTCCCAAAACTGACCCAGCAGCTATAGCCTTAACTGACTCCTCTGTTGCTAAGCACATAGTTAATTCCAATCCTACTCTTTCTAATAAGGACAGGAAAATATTGAAAGTTATGGAAACAAAGTGTATAACATTCTGAAAAATCAAAGTTGCAGAAGTAAACTGTTGTCATATATTGAGGTTTGTTCTGACATATTGTGAAAATATGAGGAATGTTTTATCTATAGTTTCTTTTTGCGAAGAAAAAAATACTTAAAAAACTTTGTTTATTTTATTGTACATGTCACTACTTTCTGTTTCTAGTGTGTGTGTATGACTTTGTTGATACTTCTTCTAAATCTATGGAAGTTTGCTTGGTTGTATTCTCAGAACATCCCAGACAATTAAAAATCTGAGATTTTAAATTCTTCCTTGCAGAGAGATTTAATGCTTGGCTCCACTGCTGCAGAGGTGATCAAAAAATGTGATGAAATCTCAAATGTTTCATCCCACATTTTCCAAATTGTTGAAGGGATTTTCTTTCTCCTCATCCAATTATGGCAAAAAATAAAAATAAAAAAAGAATAGAGAGTCTCAACAAACATTATGTAAAACAGACATTTAAGAAGAAGTCTTTGTTTTAGACATACATTTAAGAAGTGCCAAGGGAGTTTCCAAAAAATATCTCAAACCTCCCAAAACCAAGGACAGTCCAACAAGTGTGAATGACTATTCAATAGACCTTGTGATCCCCATCCCAACCTAGTCCCTTTTCTCTTTAAGAAGGTCTGAATCTCCATTTTTCTGTTTGGCAACAGATTGTTTCAGACAAATGTCTTCTAAAAATCATTGAACAGGGATACAGAAGGCAGTGGGAGGAAATTTTTCCTTTCCAGGGGGTCATTCCTCATCCTGCAGTTCAGACTACTTTGTTTATTCCTGTTCTTCATCACTTGCTGTTCCAAAGAGTAACAGAACCAGTTCCTCCTTCCCGGGTGGAGATGTTTGTTCCTATTGCCATAGAAAATTCTTGGAGACCAGCTCTAGATCTTTCTTTCTTTCCTAAACCTATCTGTGATAGTGCCCATATTCAAAATGAACATTTGGCGTAGTGGTTAAGGTGTTTGCCTCACATGCATAAGGTGCAAGGTTTGATTCTCACCTCTGCTAAGAACTCATTGATTAAACAGATATAATTTTCAATCAACAAAACATGCTGAAGGGACAGGTTCCTCACCCAGAGACTGCCCATGCTCTGGAATATACTACATGTCAAGCAGAGCACCTCACTGTCCCTCTTCAAGATAAATCTTGATGAGTGGATGGGTAATAGAAAGTTCACCCCAGGGATCACTCCAGTGGCTCTACTTGATAGAGGCACTGGGAACTAACATCAGGCGGCATGATGCCAGTGAACATCTAAGGGCTAGGCTTGTAAAGGCTCCAGGGCCATTAGCCTAGTACACACCTATGAACCTATGATGTCACTTCATAACCTGTTACCGCTTCTTCCTCTTTCAAGTTTCCTGGTAACACTAGATTAAAATATGCTTATTGTATCCCTATTCATCCAGACCACAGACTTTATGAGTCTGAATCAGTACTCTGCCTAACCATTTGGACTATTCACTGCACCAAGAGTGTTCACAAAGTGTCTAGCTCCAATTGCAGCTCATCGCAGGCGACAGGGTACCCACATTTTTCCATACTTAAATGACTTACTTCTCTTTGCAGAGTCTTTTTCAAAATGTCATGAGTCTCTCTGTTGGGTGAGAGATCTCTTGCACAAGCTGGGACTCCAAGACAGCATTCAAAAGTCTTCTTGACTCCCTCACACAGGATTGTGTTTTTGGAATATCAACTAGGCACCTCAGTTCAAAGAGCTTTCCTTCTACATGAAAAAAATAGATTTTATCTGGATCCATTTCTAAGGTTTTCCACTCAGACTTCAGGCACTGCGAGGGAATGCCTCACCATTTTGAGTCTCATGGCATCTAAGACTGTCATAATACCCCTGGCAAGACTCTACATGAGAAAGATACAGTGGTATATGAAATCTCTTTGGTATCAGCATCCTTTATCTTTTTGAATCCCAGTACTGTGGTTTGTCAGAAGAGTTTTTTTGGTGGAGACAACAGATATCCTTAAATCCAGGTCTCTCCTTCTCTCTCCCTGCTCAAAAAAGGTCAGTCACCACAGACATTTCAGACTTTGCTTAGGGAGCAGTTTCAGAAGGGATAAAAGTGGAGGGGTGTGGGACACCAAGGACAGATGAAAGCACATAAATATCAAGGAGCTGCATGCCCTAATCCAGGCACTTAACTCTCTGAGCCATCTTTTGTCTCTGTGACCTCTTTAAGTCGTTACAGACAATACCACAGTCATGTGGTATATCAACAAGCAAGGGGGAACCAGTTTGTATCCCCTTTGCAGACTAGCCATGTTAGCTTAGGATATAGCTTCACAGCAAAATCTCACTCTACAGGCAGTCTACATTCTGTCAGAGAAAAAGTTTGTAATTGAACGTCCCTACCTCACCTCACCTTGCCTCTCCAAGCCCCCATTTCAACTCTATAACCTAAGAGTCCACAATATAGCACTATTAGTTCTTCTGTTCAAAGTCTGTACCCTTTTTTAGTTATATTTACAACTACTTGTCTGCTTTATCTTGCCTTGAAATGTCAGTGTATCTATTTGTCTTAACTCTGTATTGTATGTTGTCTTTTTATTGTAACCATGATCTTGGAGCTTTTCTCCCCGGGCCTCCACTGAAAATGGACATGTATCCAGTTGGACTAGCCTGGTCAACAAATGTAAAATAAATAAATAATAAATAAATTGTAGCTGACAAGTTGAGCAGGACCAGGTCAGACCCAAATGAATGGAAACTTGATCAGGGGGTCTTCCATGATTTAATCCATCTGTGGGGAATTCCTCAAGTTGAACTCTTTGCCTCCTGTCTGAACAATCAACCGGCAAAATTCTGTTCCAGGACTCCATGCATGAAGGCCTGGAAGACGAATGCCTTGCCTTTTCTTTGTTCAGGAATTTTCCTCTATACCTTTCCACAAATATCCAGAGTATTTTGAAGTTTCGGAAGGCATCCCCCAATATCTTTGTGGTGACTGCCTTCTGGTGCAGGCAACTGAGATTCTTCCTTCTTTTGGAAATGACCAATGGCAATTACCACAAGCTTCCTCAGAGAATGGATCTACTCACACAAAGAACAGGGGTATTTGATATAGCCTAACATCAATCTTCTTTAATTTTCTGCCTGGACAATTGGGTCATAATTCCTTTTAGGGACCTGTTTTCTAATGACATGTAGCAGGTGCTAATGGAGGCAAGAAAGCCTGCAACTAGAAGATCATAAATTAACAAATGGAAAAGGTTTTCTAGTTGGTGTCAATAACATAACCAACACCCATTCAAGACTAGCTGTTCTCTGGTTTTTACAGTATTTGTGTGAGTTACTATCCTATGGGCTTTCTTATTCCTTTGTCAAAGTTCATTTATCAGCCATTACAGCATGAGTACCCATGGAGACTCCTCTTTCAAGGCAGTCTCATGTCAAAATGTCCTTGAAAGTTTTTTTTTTCACAAGAGACTTCCAAGTAAACTGGTGGCACCTCCTTGGGATCTTAACTTTTTTTTTTAGAGTAACTAATTGATTTTACTGATTGTTCTGACCTCTGCAAGACTGGTATCTGAGTTGCAAGCCCTTATGGCAAGTCAACCCTACTTCATTTTCCATAGGGACAGAGTTTTTTTGAGAGCTAATGCTTTTATATTTAAAGTGTCTGGGTTTACTTTAAGCCAAACTATCCATACCTGTTTTTTTTCCTGAACCTACAAATGAGGGAGAAAGGTTAATCCATATCTTGGATGTCCACAGACAACTCAGGTACTACCTTTACAGAACTAAATCTTTCAGATCTTTGGATAAATTGTCTATTTTTGTGACAGTAATAAGAAGGGACAACTTGTGTCAAAACAGACTTTCCACATGGTTATCTAAGGCTATTACCTTTTATTATTATTATTTATTATTTATTTATATTTGTTGACCGGGAGTGTCCGACTGGACGTAGGTCCATTTTCAGCGGAGGCCCAGGGAGAAAAGCTCCACAGTTAAAATAAGCAGACAGTAGTTACATTGGATTACATAGCGATTAACAATTTACATAGCAATTACTTACAACATATTTACAGATGAAGAACATAGTACATCAGTAGACAGCTAGAATCTTTATCTGTGAAGTACATAACAGACATTAACAAATGTTACAATAAGAAGTTCCTGCTGTATAAGTACTAGGCTTATGAGCATCTGAGCTTGCTATAATCAAGGTAGTTAGTGGAGTGGAAAGAAAGGTAGTGGTTGGATGGGGAGGGTGATATTAGAGTGGGAGTTGCAAGGGCATAGCCAGCATGTTTTTAGGTGCGCTTTTAGTAAAGTATTGAAGTGGGTGCATGATGGTATGGAGGTAATTGTGGGTGGGAGGGAGTTCCATAATTTGGCTATGGTGCAAGAGAATAATGCTTCACCAGCAGATTTATTGGCTTTAGTGATCTGCAAGTGATTTTTGTTGCTGGATCTTAGTGGTCTGGTGGTGCGATAGGGTTGGAGTAGATTCTGGAGGGATGGGACATTTAGTGGATGATTTACTAGTTTGTGGGCGAGTGAGAGTTGATACCACTGAAGGAGGTGAGGGAGTTCAAGCCAGCCCAGTTCAGCAAGTGAGAGACAGTGGTGACTATGGTAGGATGCCCCTGTGGCGAATTTAGCGATTTTGTTGTAGCAGGTCTCTAGCTTGTTTAGATCGCATTGCCTTAGGGTGGTACATATTGGACAGGCATAAAGTAGGGTGGAGATAAGGTGGGAATTTGCTATTGAAATCTTTGCTGCTTTGATGAGAAGTTGCTTATTTCTGTATAGCGCTCCTAGTTTTTTGTGGACTTGTTTTGTGGACTTTCTTTTGTTATACTCACAAAGGCAAATCTATTCCAAGGAGGGTCAAGGCCCACTCTGCCAGGGCCCAGGCTTCATCTATAGCTTTTTGGAAGAATTGAATTCTAGAAGCTGCTGCTTGGTCCTCTGTGTATACTTTTACAAAGCACTATAATCTTGATTCCTTCTCTAGGTCTGGATCAGGCTTTGTTAGGACCATTCTCCAGGGGCTCCTGGATCCTTCTCCTTCATCTTTCCAAATATAGTTAGCTATGATAATGTACCATGATAATGTACCATCATATGGCCAAGCACACAGTGTTCGAACCTGTATATGTGCATAATTTATTAGCGAATCCTGGCATGCCAAACGGTCGGAATGTCGCAAAAACACCAGAATTGATATTTCCGACTAGCTAAGGCTACTGCAGCAATGATCAGTATATGAAGAACATAGTACAGTTGTGTAAGCTAAACTTACCATAACAGTAGGTGTTCAAATGATCACTGCTGCAGTAACTGTCCCCTCCCTTCATCCCCCTTGATTTTTGGTATGTTTTTATGCCAGGGTGTGGGCATTTTTTTTTTTGTTATTCTTTCAGAGTCCTTTCAGAGCTCAGCCTCCTTCACTTTGCTGTTAGGAAAGTTCTGAAGGGCTTCGTACCCAACTTGTCTTTTAGTCAGCTCATCTCAGGCTGCTTGACAGTTTGGCATGGAAAGTGTCCCGAAGCTTTGGAAGGTAGCTGTCTATTATATCTACGGCAGGATATAACCCATAGAGCTATGTTTACTGGAGCAGTGATCATCTGAAAATCTACTGTTATGTCAAGTTCAACTTACTCAACTGTACTGTTCATAAAGTTGAAAGTATCTTAAGAACTGAATCAATGTGGGAATGGAGAAAGGAGCTTTTGCCAACAGGGATGAATGCAAGTAGGGGTATAGAAAACAGGCAAAAGGGCACTGGAATTTACTGTAGAAAACTGGCAAAAGAATCAAGGTACTGGAAGCAAAAAAAAGAGAGAGAGAGAGAGAGAAAGGTAATAGAGTGGGCTGAGGCGAAGCAGACATTTTGCCTTTCCTACCATGGATTCATATTAGAGTTATAGGCAGAGAGAAATGGGTTGTGAAGTGTTGATTGAAAGAGCAGCTCTGGTAGAGTTTTCAGATGAGTCTGGAACAGACGCTGCTGTAAGGAGATGATTAGTAAGGCATATAACATATTACACAATAACTATAAGAATCAATTAGAAGAGTTTAGAAAAGATTGGTAACAGAGACTGGAAAGGCAATTTAAAAAGGAACAATGGGAGGACATCTGTATGGCTCACAAGTAAGCAACAAAGTGCAGAAGGTTTAGGAGTGTTGCTCAAAAGTGCTTGCATGGGTATTTTTTATAACCTAAGCAGACTTCAGACATAAAAAATACTGGAGGTGTAATGGGAAAGAGAGAGTAACTGGTAAAGTTTTTTTAGAGTGTAATGAGTTTGCAGATTTTAAAATTTCTTACAAGGTACTTTGTCAGAATTGTGGGGAGCAAATGTCTCTAAAGAATGATTTTTTTTTTTTAGCTGGACACTGGGTCTGAATTGCCTGAACATAATAAGGCCTTACTATGTTTAATGCTACTGGCAGCAAAAAAGCAATAACTACAAAATGGAAATCAACATCTAAACTAACTGTAATTGAAGTACTGAATTGCTGAAAAGGATGTAAAAGGACTGGAGGTCAGATTTTTTTTTAGAGAAGGGAAGGAGCAAATTACATAGAAATAAATAGAATGTTTCTGAACAATACATGCAGAATAATGTTCAGGAGAAGAAGTGAATATTAAGGTAAAGCAGAAATTGAGCAGTGTAAGTAATGTTGGAGTGAATGAAAAGAAAGCAAGCATGGAAGGAAGAAAACATATGCAATATATAATACAAATGAAACAATATTAATGTGGTTTTCTTTTCTATTAATACAGTGGATATAAAAAGTTTACACACTCCTGTTAAAATGCCAGTTTTTTTGCGATATAAAAAAATGAGACCACAATAAATCATTTCAAAACTTTTCCCACCTTTAATGTGACCTATAACCTGTAAAATTAAATCAAAAACAAACAAATCTGTTAGGGGAAAAAATATAAAAATAAAAAATGTGCAATAAGCTGGTTGCTTAAGTGTGCACACCCTTAAACTAATAATTTGTTGAGGCACCTTTTAATTTAATGACAGCATGTAATATATCATTCCCCTGTGCAATTCCTCTAACTAAAATCCACTATAACAGCTATCATTATGGGTTAATAATATAATATCCAACACTCCACTAGTCCATCTGTCACTAGAGTTCATTTTCTGTAGCACCCTGTGCATAAATGTAATCTCACTGAGTCAAAAGCTTTTTCATTTCCATTGTCTCCAGCTTTGGTACACCATCTGTATATCCAGTCATCAACCTCCAATTTTACTCCATGCTCCCCACTTAATATACCATGTCCAACCCTTAGGTACTAGCCTGCTAATCATACCTTCTGTCTACTTACCAAGTACACTCACCAAAATATCCCTGTACCCATTACATTGCCAAGTCATTTCATGTTTCCTTCTCCCCTTATTCCCCTTGGGAAGAACTACTATTATAATCTTATCAGATGAACTAGGCAACACCTTCCACATACCATTTATTCAAAGATCTGAAAATGTAATAAAGACATTAAAAAGAGCCACTGTGCACTAAGATATCCCTGTTCATGTAATTTCATCAAAATAATGGCATGGCATCAAAGTAACCCACAGGGCACATATAATCCCATTCTCATGAAATGAGGCTGTTTAAAAAGGGAGACCATAAAGTTGGGTATTACCATGGTCTGTATTACAATAAAAAGACACAGGGCCAGATTCAGGAAGCCTCCGTGTAAGAGTTATAACTCTTACACGGAGGCTGCAGTTAAACAGTGTGATGTCAGCATGTCATGCATATGCATGAGGTGCATGAGGCATGCTGAATCACACTGTAACTCTTACATGGTCCGTGTAAGAGAGTAGGGGGCATGTCCGTAGGCTAAGCTCTACATGCGGACATGCCCCCGTAAGTGTAGAATGGCTGAAAGTAAACAGCCACGAGAGAGGCCATGGAAATGTAAACAAACACACTACACAACACATTCCCCCACAGACCATCAGTGTACAAAGTGAACAGAGGCTATAAAATGAAAATAAAAACTGTTTTATTTTTTTAACCCCGTAGATTTGTGTTACTGTGTGCTGGGTGTGCTACTAAGCGCAACTGCAGTTAGCAATCAGTGGAAAAGGATATGAGAACTAAATATGCAAAGTAAGCCAAGAAGAAATAGCTTAGCGGTAGAGTTGCCGGCTTAAGAGTAGGCAGGCAGGGTTCGAGCCCACACAACAACCTTTTTTTTTTTGTAAATAAGCACTAAAAAAGCCCCTGACAGTATTGTCCAAATGTAAAAGTATACCCTTTTGTAAAATGGAATGAAATGGAGCATATATATTGAAGTAACACAATAATAAAAATAATTAGAAATGTACTGATAGCTAAGCTGCTGTGAGACACAGTGCCCGTAGCTGCGTAGTGTTTAAAAAGCTGCAAACTGTATGCCCGTTGCCAAGCACCGGTTTAACAGGCTGAAACTGTTTGCAACTAGCTGTGCTCAGCTTAACATGTGTGTCACTAGCCAATTAAGGTTTATCCCAGCGCACACCGTTTGCACGCCGCTCCCACAAGCTAACTGCCAGTGCGCATGCGTTAGCTCCGCGCAAACGAGCGCAGACCTGCTTTTAAGTGCTTAAAAGTGCTTATGGCATGTTTGATTGACAGGTCCTCAACTCATTTCTGTCAGGAAAATTAAAAATCAGTGGTTAGATTCGAACCCAGGATACCATGCACTAGAGTCAAGGTACTAAACCACTAAGCCATGACAGCAATACCTAGAAATGCAGAAATAGCATATATATGGGATAAAATACAGAATGGAGCATGATAAAGCATTTTCAGTGAAGTAGATACAATTCCAAAACGGCCAATCAGAGAAATGTGCGGGAAAAGCGGCATATATAAGCCCCATAGGTGGGAATACACACCATAACCGATTGTAGAACAGACCTGCAGTCAGAATGAGTGGAGTAGGTGAGGGACGTTGCTTTCGAGCACAGCGTTGGGGTGTTGAGGAGTCCAGATACATGGTCTGGCTCCTTGTCCATCATCACGAGGCCCAACTCATGCAGGGCCAGGTCTCATGGGGAGCGTACAGGGCGGAGGCATGGGACCAGTTGGCTCGTGATCTGACCAGTGCTACTGGCATTCCACGCACTGGTGAGCAGGTCCATCACCACCATGCGGACCTGAAGCGGCGTAAGCAAGACCAGTTGACCCAATGGATCCAGGAGGCCCGGGATATGCCCAACGCCCCACTACTGAGTAAGTTACATTTTACTCATGTATGTAAGGATTTCAACTAGCTGATACCATGGAGATGTGTAGTCCAATATTACTTCCTTTGTATTACAGCTGCAGGTGTCCGCTCTGCGAACCGTGATACGCATGACCGTAGGCTGGCACCATGCAGGTTAGTAACCCCATCTAGTACTTGTAAATAAATATTATAGTGTAGCATGTATCAGAACACTGCAGTGTATTGATTAAAAGTAATCTAATGTGCAAGCAAGAATTGAAAGTTTGCAGGTATGGCTGCAACAAGTTCATCAGTATGCAAGTGTGACTGGAAAAATAATTTATAGAAATAAATAGTGCTGTAATACAGATGTCCCACCATTAATTAAATGTAGTATAACCTGCAGTAGTCTCCAGAGTACAGCTTCAGAATCTGAGGTAGTCACATGTGTGATTTATCCCCTGTTGAAATGCTGAATCATGACAGAAGTGAGGCTGTTGGAAAGTGTTTGAATCACCACAGGTCTAATATGTGAACAAAGCCTAGAAGTACCAACCTGAACTGTGAAGTTGCAGGATGTGTGAGAGTGACAGAAAGGGTCATGTATGAATAAATAAAGTAGTAATAACCCCTGAATATATTAGCCCCAGTGTGTTTCCACAGAACTAAATGCATGTGTGAAGTACAAATTAACATCCCAAACTGATTTCAGTGTGTCTGAATCTGGAATGTCAAGGCCAAAATCTGTATATGGTGATAACAGTAAACAATTTGCAGATAGAATGAATGATTATCTGACAGACTAAACAGCCATAGTTGTCCCCTGTCCTGTCATCAAAGTGTAGCAGGATGATGTATCTGATCAAATTAAAAATAAGTAGGATAGTGATGTATTTGTAACAGGTGTAGCATGACAGTCAAATAAAAATCATTTTGAAACATCAGCCTCAACTTAATTGTGTACCTATTACAAATGTATATCAATGTGTAACTTATGAATGTGTCATCACTTTCTATCTCCACCCAACCCTATAATTCCATATAACAACACCCAATAAATATTGGTATGTGAACATTTCATTAACCATGGACATTTGTCCGTTTCAAAAATATATGCATGTCTGTTCGTGCATGTGCCCTGTTCATACCTGCAAATCTGATGGCCTGTTGCCATTAATCAACCCTGCATGTTGTTTGATTGTGTATTTCCGTTCAAATAATGCATGTGATATTGATATGCCCCTTGTTCAATGGTGTTAATATCTGGGTGTTTGTTTAATGGGAATACCAATGCATGCTGTTACAACTAATCTGAATGGAATAATATGCCACTAACCCAAACTAACATAACTACTCACAAACCTAGAACGCTTGGGAAGGCAGGTCCCAGCGGACCCACCTCTCCCACCTCAGCTGGCGACTGCACCTGGCACTAGTGCCCAGGCCGGACCCTCCTCCGGTGGCCCTGTGCCACCTTTGGGTGGAAGCGCTGCAGGGGATGGGGCCCGTCCCCCCTCTGCAAGCGTGGCCGGAGGAGTTCGTCCACTCACCCTCCAAGGTGTCCGGTCTGTGGTGCGAAGGGAGATCCAAGACTCGTTCTTGGGCCCCTACGCCAGCTCGAGGCTCGTGTGGCACAGCTAACGGCCCCGGCCGTTGCCCGCCTACACAGCCCCCCGTCCTGGGCTGTGAAGGAACAGTGGCAACTGCCTATGGGTGGGGATATCAGTTCCACTGTTGCCATCTGTGGGCTCATGCGTCTTGGATATCCCAACCTCCGTCCCCGTCAATTGTGTAACCCCCCCATGTGTGTCATACACTGCCCCTGTATGCGTCTTGTCTGTCTTGTCTGTTAACCTACCCAACCTACCTCCCCAGCTATACCGACTTCCTTCACCTGACATACCACTCTCCCGGGAAAAAAAAAAACAAAGGGCACTCTGTACCCACAAAAAATTACGCCCCATACATAGCTGTCCATGTCGCACACATGTCCGCTTGACATTGAAACTGTTAATTACAATTGGCTCTACAACAAACATTAATGTTGTCCTGACACCTCTCTCAGGGGTGGAAGGTTTCAAATGTCTCACCAAAATACATGGAAATGCACAGCTGTTGCTGCTAAAGACATGGGCATCTATGGGCCTTACCTACATCCCTCCTGCAAATCCCACGCTTGTTTCCCTACTGTCTTACCCTTTTAGACACTTTTTCACTTTCCTGTCCCCTTTTCTTTTCTTTCAAAGAAATGTGTGCTTGTGTTAGCTCACCGCCAGTGTGAGCTCTGAGCGCAGACCTGGTTTTAAGTGCTTAAAAGTGCCTTTATGGCACTTTGATTGACAGGTCCTGTACTCATTTTGAAAGTCTGGAAAGAAAAATAAATTCCTACTGCCAGTCTCGAACCCAGGACCTTGGTAACATTAGTCTGTATGACCTACCACTAAGCCATGACTGCCATACAAGAACATAGTGCTAAAATAAATATAACATGTAATAGTAGGAATCAATATAAAGGCAATATAGGAGGTGTACTACCCAATACATCTCAGGTAGAGTTTTAATGTCCGAATTACTGGATTCCCACACTAGTTCAGTGTTAACAGAAACAGCCCTACTAATTGTTCGCTTGTACATAATAATGTAAGGTAATGTACACATAAGAAGATATGTAAATGTACACATACATATATATAAATATATAGTAATACATAGAAATATAGTCGTAGGTGTCAGTATCCATACACACTCACTACAGGAGACAGTGAAGATAAACGCAGCAGCCAGAATCTGCAACACAGCCTGACCCTCTGAGACCCACTAACCCTTTTAACTGCTTAAAGGTGGCTTTAGCACTTTGATTGACAGGTCCTGTACTCATTTTGAAGGTTTGGAAAGAAAAATAAATTCCCACTGCCAGTCTCAAACCCAGGACCTTGGTAACATTAGTCTGTATGACCTACCACTAAGCCATGACTACCACATGAGATCATCGTGCTAAAATAAATATAACATGTAATAGTAGGAATCAATATAAAGGCAATATAGGAGGTGTACTACCCAATGCATTTCAGGTAGAGTTTTAATGTCCGAATTACTGGATTCCCACACTAGTTCAGTGTTAACAGAAACAGCCCTACTAATTGTTCGCTTGTACATAATAATGTAAGGTAATGTACACATAAGAAGGTATGTAAATGTACACATACATATATATAAATATATAGTAATACATATGAAATATAGTCGTAGGTGTCAGTATCCATACACACTCACTACAGGAGACAGTGAAGATAAATGCAGCAGCCAGAATCTGCAACACAGCCTGACTCCTGTGAGACCTACTAACCCCTTAACTGCTGGAAGGTGCCTCCAGCACTTTGATTGATAGACCCTGTACTCAATTTGAAAGCAAAATACAAGCATACTAGTAGGCCCTACCACAAGACCATTGTAACACTAGTCTGTATGACCTACCAGCAAGACATGACTCTCATACAGGAATATAGTGCTAAATAAGTGGAACATGTAATAGTAGGAATGAAGATAAAGGCAATATAGTATGTGTACTACCCTAAGCATGTCAGACAGACCTTCACTGTCCCAATTACTGGATTCCCATACTAGTGTGTGTTAACAGAAACAGCCCTGAAAATTGTTAGCTTGTACCCAATATTGTCAGCTAATGTACATATATGACAGTATGTATATGTACACATATGTATATATAGCAATACATAATAAATATAGTTGTGGGTGTCAGTATGCATACACACTCACTACAGGGAACAGGTGGGAGAAATGCAGCAACCTGAATTCACAACACAGCATGAAGCATGAGAGATGTACTAACCTTCACACTCACAGAACATTTTCCAACAGCATACCAGCATGGTCCACACCTTACAATCTGAAAGGGCAACGCCTATCTCACATACCTTTTTATAGCACTGTCCTGAAATCACAGTGAGACATGCAATCAGTACACAACTGGCTGTATGCAATTAGCCAATGCTGCCTTACAATTGGTGCAGAGGCCATCACATGGGCCTATGCAGATACCTACAAAAGCATTCAGTACCCACACTCCACACATGCAATACAATCATTGCACAAACCTGAGAAAGAGAGAGAGAGAGAGAGAAACAGAAATACGAAAATAAACAGACTGACAGCAGCAAAACCAGCAGCAGCAGCAGAAAACTGCAAGCAGCAAGCAGCATCACTGATACAGCAACAGCTGCCACAAACACAGGTAATGCAAAGTAGCAGGTTAATACTGTGTTTACTGTGACACCTCCAAATGTATCATAGTTCACTATCTATAGGTATGTCCATGAGATAGGTTGTGTGTACATAGTCCTGAAATATATACATATGTAATATTGCTGTACATGTTGCCCATACTTAAAACTTCCATAGCTTAGAACACAAGGCCAGTTGTGCATATGATGCAGTAGTTACCAGGGTCAGTAGAGGTTACTCCTCATTGGTGTGGGACCACTGTGTATGTATGGCACTGTTCAGGTACATATCCCGTAGTATGGCCAGGGATTAATATCAGTCTGTCATGTGGTGCTATGTCCTCCAGGGGTGAATGTAGCACACATCCAGGGATACCATTTCGTAACAGTGATGCTATGTGTTCTGCAATGATGAGGGTGGCTCTCACCTGGACATGTGAGAGGATAGGGAGGTTACAGTCATCTGGGATAACTAATACCACATGTGTAGGAGAATGGGGGTACCTGCACCTAAACTGTCTGCAACAATGTTGCCAATATCTGTGCATTTGGTGAATGTGAAGCATCTTAACACTGCTGACCACAGATGCCTTGCCGTCATGTGAATCTGCCCTGTGCTGCAGTAGCCTCCTACTATTGTTATACAATATGCCTGTATCTGTAGTCCACTGGACAGGATTAATAAGTGGTGTGCAGTTGTTCTGGGTTAGATATGTGTGTGCACAGTACATGCAGTATGTGGGATGTCTGTGGTAAGCATATGCAAAGGTGCCGGCGGTGTGTGTTGTGGCTTCCACTGGCCCAATGGGCTGCATGGATAGCATCACTGTCATAACTAGTGAATAACTGTGTAATTACATGCATACATAGCAAGGTAGTGTACTGTGCTTGTGGTGTTGTTCGGATATGTATATCCAGGCTGAGTAATGTGTGTCCACATCACAGGGTTGGATGGCAACACACATCCAGTATGTAGGGATGAACACCCAGAGTGTGTCAGACGTGTCGCCTGTGCAGAAATATCCGGCCATTACCTGTGCATCCCCACAACACACACACATGCAACATATGGCAGAAGTACTATAGCAGTACACACATGTTCATAGGTTCATACTAGGCTATTTGCCCTAGGGCATTGGTAAGCCTAGTAGAATGTGTTTGTCTTTCGCCACCCAATTACAAGTTATGCTGCTATGCCCTTGTCCGACGTTAGTATACTGTGCCTCTGTCTAACAGTGACATAGAAGTGATACCTGGGGTACAACTATGATCTCCATCCACTCATCCAGATTCCTATGGAAGAGAGTCAATGAGGGACTCTGCCTAACCTGTAGTGTGAGCTCATTACAGAGTGAAGGGAGCCTCTCGGTTAGGAATATGCCCCTCCAGCATGTCCATGTATGTCAGTGCTGAGGTCCAGGTCTCCTGAGCATGTGGCTGTATGGGACTCTGATTGCCTGAGGTGCAGCATGTTCATTACTGCTGGGTAGGACATGGCTGTATATGGCATGCACAGATTGCCTCTGAACAGGCAGTATGCCACTGAGTCCAGCTGGATTTACTTTACCTGGGCAGCATATGACATCTGTATGAGCCATTGCATCCCCTTGATGAGGTACTGTTGTCCTGTACCAGTTGCTGTAGGTGTCTGGTTAGGTACATCCCAAAAGGTGCATTGTACGCAATTATAGGCCTGATGATGGATGAGTAAAGAGGCACAATGACCTCCCCTGCCATACATGTGAATCCCTCATGATTAGCTGGGCTATATAACATGTCTTTCAATCCACGTTGGCCATGTGGTTGACAAATGACAGACCGCTACCATGTTTCTTCCCCAGGTCCCCAACTACGTCTTCTGTACTCAATGGCCTAACACCTATGTTGTACTTTGCCACCAATGTGGAGGCGTGGGAATCTGCATTGAATACTGATACTCCCCTCCCTTGTTCAAGTGTTGGGGCCGACAAGAATGGTAACAGCTATAACTTGGTAGTACTGGTGTGCTCCTGTGAAACCTGAAACAGGTTCATGTTACTGCACAGATATCGATGTCCAGAATGCTAAGTAGGGTTTTGAGTGCGTGCATCCTGAGGTCTAGACTTCCGGTGTTGAGTAGCATCACTCTTACTTCCTCATCCTTTGTGATACAAATGGATGTGGGTTTGCCTTATGAGCCTTGCCCAATACAGGCACTATGGGTGTAGCAAGAGGCTCCGCCAAATTCCAATAGGACAGGGGTGACAGGTGCAAGCTGTCCCTAGCAAAGCATACCACCCCAAGATGGCAGGCATTGGCACACCTGTGAATGACACCAGTATGTCAGTCAATTGATGGAAGGGATCATCGTGCCTTGATATTGTGGCATTGTTCTTGGTGAGGGTAGGGTGCTACTCAAGGTCAGGGTCAAACTGTCTTGGGCTACGTGCTCAGAGAGCTCTGTACTGTCTCATGTCATGTAGTCCAGGGAGGTATGTGTCAGGTCATTCACACCAGCATGGACATTGACTGAGTCATACCTGTACTTGCCTTGGGGTTACCTGAGTGTTTGTGTTATGTGGCAGGTCATAGTGCCCGACAGGCTGCACACCGTTACCCTCACCTCGTTAAGCCTGGTGAACGTGATGTTAGTGTGCCTGATGATAGAGGCACCTAGTACAGGTGTATGAGGTGTGTTGTGTACTGTTAATGGCTGTGAGTGTTCAGCACATTGGCTTTGTGTGATATGTGTTGCACGTGTTCGTTTCCGTGGTAGTGGTTGCCTGAGTGTCTACTTAGGAGGTCTCTGCTGCGTAGGCAGACCTGTAGTCCGAGCCTACAAGTATGTTCATGTGTGATCATGTGTTAGTTCTGCTGTCGTGGTAGGTCTATGTGAGACTGGAAGTGTAGTGAGTGTGGTTTCCCTCGCCACCTGACTGGTTATGGCGGTATTGAGTAGACAGAGCCTAGCCTCCAGTTTGGTATATGGTTGCATCACTCACATGAGTTTGAATTTGTTGTTAGGAGGAGGGGGTTGTCTGTGTACATGCAGCTGTTCTAACATTGTCTCTGGAGTACCACACTCACCAGCTGGACTGGCGAGGGAACTGACAACTGACCTCTGGACATGCTAGAATACTATTGTGAATTTCGTAATAATTGAAAACAAGGTCCAGTGGGGAGTGAGGGTGTACTGATATTACCTACAACTGCTGACTGATATAAAAGCGTCAGTGAGCAAGTGCCAGGTAACCTAAGTGCAATGTGTCACAATTAAGTAAATGCAACAATGACAAGCAGTCACTTGCTGTCATGTGTAACATGGAAGTACGTACAGTAAGCAATGCAGATATCAGTAGTGAGTCACAGACGTGTTGAGAAGCTGTGTATTATGTGGAAGTAGCATACCAGTGAAATAACAAGCTAACAAATAACAAGCATATAAACAAAGGTAGATCCAGGAGGCCTGGATGTAGTGTTTGCTACAGCAAACAAGGTGTAGCAATGTCAGTAAGTTACAGCTCAGATATGCAGGCACTATAAACCTGAAACCAGATGTCCCCAGCTATGAATGGCAGAGTACAGCCTATTGTCACACACGAGTGCAGACCACAAACCTTGTTAATGTTAAATAACTGGCCTGAAGGCCAACTGCCTATACCAGAACTAATACACTTGTACACTGGGCCCTCAATCAGCAGTTCCCAACTTCAATGGATGAAAGATATGTGTCCTGCCACCACAGTGCTTGCCACAAACCTCCCTAATGTAAAACAACTGGCCTGAAGGCCAAGTGCTTAGTCAAAATGACTTAGAATGATAGCTACACTGTAATCAAGTTACAACCAAGCAGTAATAAGTACAATTTAATACTCCCTGTATAGAATGTGTACCATGTATTGCTGAGATACTATGCTGATAACCTGTTTGTGTACCTTTCCAGATCAACATGGCTCCAAAAAGGAACCCAGCATATTCTGCTGCAGAGGATGACGTGATTCACCAGAGCCTGGTGCGTGACTATGCCATCCTGTTCTCACGCACCACCCAGAATCAGCAGGAGAGGTCTGCACTGTGGCAAAACCTACTTAGCAGGATAAATGATGTTGGCATGCATAATAGGACATATGAGCAGGTGAGACATCACTGCAGTGATTTGATTAGAAATGTCCGCCAGCGTGCTGCAGATATCCGCAGGCAACAGGTTGCCACAGGTGGGGGGGGGTGGCCACACATCCCCCCCCTCACCAGACAGGAGGGGCTACTGCTAAGTGTTGTGGATCCAGCCCCAGAACAACAACAGCAACAGTCATGCATCATGATGGAGGTTGGATCCACACAGCAGCAAGACACCGAGCGTGCAGGTAAGATGCCATATTTATTTATTGTTATTACTTTTACATTTGTTGACCAAGATAGTCTAGCTGGATATATGTCCACTTTCAGTAGAGGCCTGGGGAGAAAAGCTCCACACATAACATAATAAAGGCAGACAGACAAGTTGTTAATACAGACAGCCAACAGAATAGAAATATACACCAGCCTGTTAATTAAATCAACATACATTTAAGGAACTCAAACAGTTTAGAGTCATACACAATGTACTGTCGGTTTCAAAGCAATTCTACCTAAAGCATAACGGTTATGCAATAAGGCAAAAGCCATATAGATAATACTTAGGGCTCAGAAGGGTAGAGAAGTAGAAGGAGTATGAAAGATAAAATAATAGGGAAGAGGCAGGAGTCAAGAAGGGAAGTGAGGAAAAGAAGGAAGACAGTCAAGAGGAGGTGGGAGGGATGGGAGAAGTAGGTCAGAGCATAGAAGGACATCAAGGTGAAAGAAACAGGGTAGAAGCTAGTTTTTATGCACAATGAGGGGTTAAAGGTAAAGAGAGGGTGGGGAGAGGGACGTTAGCCTGGAGTCCAACAAGAACAAAGCCAGTGGTTTTGGAAGTACAGTTTGAGTTGTCGTTTGAAGAGAGGTAAGGGTGAGATTAGAGTTAACTCCTGGTATGTACATATGACTGTTCTGTACACTGTTACTTCATGCACGCATAAGGTGTGCATGTGGTATGTATATGTCATCATGATATGTAATTGTGCATGTGTGATACAGACATTATGAGCAGCTGATGTGTATAAGGGAACTAGTGTACTACTGTACTGTATCATGTGCAAAACAAATGGCACACTTGTGCCCACTGACATTACTCTCTTCACACTTCCAGGTCCCTCCCATCTAGCAACGAGGCAGGCCATACATGCTGGTGAGTGTTTTAACATTACCTGAAAAACAATTTATAATACTAGTAAGAGTAGTGTAACGCTGTAGTAGACATGCTGGTGAGTGTGTTAATAATAACTGTAATAACCAGTTGTACTAAATTAAGAGTAGTGTAACACGGTACTGATGTGTGTGTTTACTGTGGGGTGTGCATGTGTGCGAGTGTGCCTGTGCCCATGTGTGCATGTGTGTTAGTGTCCATGAGTGCATGTGTCCATTTCTGAATGTGTGCATTAGTATTGAAGTGCATCTCTGTCAAATATGTGTTGGGACTGTAATCTGTGTTCCCTGTTTTCCTCCCGTAGGTTCTGGTGCTGCTCTGGTGACCTGCAGCAGGGAACCTGAATCTTGTGCCCCAGGTACTGATGATGATGAAATGTCTGTAATGGTGCAGGAAGGTGTGTCTGGGTCCACCATTGGTCAGCCAATTGACAGTACACAGCTGTCAACCCCGTCAATGCGCACAGTCATCCTGCCGTTACATCCTTTGTCACCATTGTCCCTAGGTGATGGACAGTCTGCAGTGGGCATAGATCAGGGTAATGTGGTACCTGTGGTACATGCATCCCCACAAGGCAGCCATGAGCAGGGTCCTCCAATGGTACCACGCAGACAGTCGCCCATGGGTTCTCATCGGGCATCCGTGGCCGTACTGCCTCTGGCCGACGTGCCCAAGGAGGTATGTCAACCTCCACTATGTTTAGAACTGTCATGCAGGCACAGGCACGTATGGAAAGGTACACCAGACAGGGTCTGAGGGAGCTGAGAGCATGTCGCACAGCCATGACAGGCGGCATGCGACGTTGCGAATGCTATCCGTAACTTCACAGATGTCGTTGACAGACGTTGTGGGGGCATAGAACAGCTGCTCCACAACCAGATGTCCATGGGCCAGGGCGATGGTGTGCGTTTGCGACGTCGACGTGGCCGTATGCCAGCAACAGCACCAGCTGGCAGTGGCCGCGGACGACAACAGGCCCACTCACGCACCTCAAGTGCCAGCACCAGCCCCAGCAATGCTGGGTCTGTGCTGTCATCAGGACGCCCCAGGAGACCACGTGCACGTGGCTCTGGACAGTCCCAACAGGGAACTGTGTCCAGTCAGCACACCCCTGCTTCTGATGACAGTACCCAGTCTGGGTTAGTACCGGATACGGCCCGTAGCACCCCTGCCAGGCACAGGTACCGTGTCCGTGCCCACAGACACTGATCTGGATGACCTGACAGGTGCAGTCTGTGGCTGTCCACAAAACCCTGTACATGGCAGCCATTATGTGTGACTGTGTGCGTGCTTACACACATGCAGAAACCTAACACCTAGGGCAAACACATACACACACACACTGCACCAACACTGGTCCACCCTGTACTGCTGCCCCTCACAAACACACATACACACACATGTCAATTGGTGTCACCAGTGGCTGGCTTGGGCATACCTAACCCACACCCTGTGCATATGATGACACTGTGCCACCTCCTGCATACTACAACATTGGTGCAGGAAAAGGTATACACGTTGCTGATGCACAGGGTGACTACATAGATGTGTATAAGTAGTAACATGTTTGTAACTGTTCACTGTTCCAGTATGATTGTGTGTATATCCCAGCAGTCCTGCTGCAGTAACTGTATGAATGTCCTCAATTGTTATCTGCACCCATACTACTTACCAAAGTGTACCAGCTGCACACCATCACATGCTAACATTGACCATGGGAATGCGCATCATGTGCTGTTATGTAGATTCAGCTATATGTATCTGTTCTGTCACACATGCATTTATACACACCCTGCTACCCACACACATGCACACGCTCACCTGCCATTCCCATTATTTATTACCCTACATGAGTAGCTGTCGATACATGACAGGTACACATTTGAGAAGTGCACTATGTTGTTTACTACTCACTTCCTCTTCTCTACCTGTACTCACAGGGTGCAGGCAACCTCATCAGTTCAAAGATGTAATGTGCATCAGGTACTGTGGTGCCCTGATTGCCACATCAAACATGTTTCCCATACGGAAATGCACACACAGACACATCCCACATCCACACACTTGCCACATTCAGGCTTCAAAACACTATCTAGGTATATTCTGGTACATGTGCGTGTTACAGTAGCATGTAACACTATACTGAGTACTGGCAGTTGTCTGTTGTCATGTTGTTTGTATAGAATAAAAGAATTGTTTGATTATCCTACTTCGTTTTGTGGACATTACTTGAAGAAGTGTTACCTTACATGTGTTATTGGTACCACCACCTTCTCTTTTGTAGTTTTGTTTGTATAGGGTGCTGTCAACATCACTGCTTGTTAAGGGTAATGAGCACCCTGCAGTGCATAGCCCCATGTGGCAAAAGCCACATCCCACCCCATCATTGTGCACACACACTAACCCCACCCACAGTAAAACACATACTTTCCATTTGCAAGATTCAAACCCATACCTAACTGTGTTATGTCAGTAGAAACAGACACATTAGCAGAGTGTGCTATATGCAGTAGTTGTGGAAATCCTTTCTAATGCTGTACTTAGAGGGTGCTGACATCATCTGTGTGTAGGAGGAGGGATGTGCACCCTGTAGTGTGTTCTCCCAGTTGGCAAAAGGCACTTATCCCTCCCAGCATAGTGCACACACATAAACCCCACTCATACTAACACACATACATTCCCTTTGCAGGATTCAAACCCCTACCTAACTATGTTATGACACTGGAGAAAGACGCATTAGCAGAGCACGCTATGCGAATTACTGGAGGACTTTAATACAGGTAATATAGTTATAGAGTCCTGACATCATCAGTGTTTCAAAAGGGGATCTGCATCCTGTACTGTACTGTCACAGCTGCTAATAGGGGCATTTCCCACACACACATCGATGTGTTCGAGGTTTGCATATGTGGGGGATCCAGTACTCCAGTGTGATTTGTATATGGTTTGATTGCAACAATGAGGGATATACTCCCAGTGGTGAGCATTTGGTACTCATGTTTGTGATGATCAGGTCTAGTATATCTGCCCCTCTTGTGGGAAGGTTGGTTACCTGTTCCATAGCTAAAGAATGTCTGATCTATGTGAACCCTAGAGCTTGGGTATTGTGGCTTGTGTAATGTTCACAGTCTATGTTTGGGTATCTGATGTCACCCAGTATGATGGTGTTTGCAGAGAAATCTATACTCTCCTGTGTCAGCATGAAGGCTGTGTGGGAGTCCTGAGTTTGAGAGGGTGCTGTAAGAGCTCCTCTGTGTCTCTTTCCATGTGGTCCAGGGAGGTACGTCTCAGGTTGTTTGCACCAGCATGGACAATGACTGCCTCATAGTTGTACTTGCTGTGGAGTGACCTGTGTGCCTGTGTTATGTGGCACATTCTATCACCCGACAGGTAGCTAAATGTGACCCTCACCTTGCTCTGTCTGGGGGGCGGCACGTCTGTCAACAGCTCATGTCAAGCAAGTTCACACCCCTCATAAATGATGTGGAAACCTTCAAAGGCCCCAGGCCTGTTGAAAATATGGACCAGACTGCAGATACCTGTATAAAGGCATTCTATGGACACATTCAGGAATGCATGGATCATGACACCACATATGAAAGCATGACCCAATTCTCCAAAGGCAGATGTCCTGGGTGCCGGACACCAGCCATAAACACACTATACAATAGAAGGATGACGCCACCACATGATACAACAACCTCCCAAAATGTGAAGGCACCACTGATGGTTATTGGAAGACAACTACAGGCACCCATACAATTGTCTAAGGCCATCTTTGAGAGAAGATTCCACAAGCCACTGAGGATAATCACAAGGCTGTCTGTAGTTATGTTAGGAACCTGGGTGGTACTACCCAGATATGCTCAGAGGTAATCCAAGATGTCACACAAATACAAAACACACAGACATTGCCATCATCCTAGTGGACAGGTTCACTGCTGCCTTCTCCCCCCCACCACACCGAAAGGGCAAATATGTCTCATGGCAGAGTGCTGCCCCCCCCGACATCACAGATGCTCAGGTAAGAGATGCCCTTCCCAAAGCAATAAACACTGCATCAATGGGACCAGACAGTGTCCCAGGCTGTGTCCTACATGAACCACAAGAAGAGCTACACCCAGACATAACACCACTGTTCAATCCCAGACTTACTACACGATATGTGGCCAGAGAGTGGCGTACAGCAACAGTGGTCCCTCTACATTCAGGTGGTGCCTTCACGGATCCTGGACACTATTCGCCCCATATGTCTGACTAGCTTTGTCTGCAAAGCTATGGCAAGGATCAACATGAACCTCACATATCTAGATATTGTGTACCTACAGACATGTCACCATACACAGTTTGGCTTTGTTAATGGCAGATCCTGCCTCTCAAACCTGTTTGATTTCTTTGAAACAGTCACCAAGGCCACTGTCAAGGGAAGGAGGTCTACACAGCCTACCTGGACCTTGCATAAGCCTTTGATACAATACCCCACTTGTGCATTATAGGAAGCTCACCAGTGTACATATTAACCCCTATGTCACTATGGTTATTGCACACTGGCTCAAGGGCAGAACACACATGGCTAGACTTGCTGGAGCCATGTCAGCCTCCAACCTGGTACAAGTGGTGTCCCACAAGGCTCAGCCCTGGGAGCTGTCATGTTCATTATATATTTACCATAGGTACAGGCCAACATGGAAGTACTGTGGCTGAGCAAGTCGCAGGTGACTGCAAACTCTACTCGGTGGCATACTGCCTCTTCATAGGCAATCTGTGCCTGACATATAAAGCCATGTCAAACCCTCACTTAATGGCCATGCTGCACCTCAGAATATCCAGATCCCATCAGGATACATGCTGGAAAGACTTGAACCTCAGGAGTGATATACATAGGACATGCTGGAGGGGCACATTCACAACTCTGGAGGCTCCCTTCATTCTTGAATATTATCCCAATAGAGGTTAGGCAGACTGACTCAGTGACTGTCTTCAAGAGTGATATTAATGACTGGATGTGACATTGTAGGGTTACCCTGGGTATCACTTATGTGTCACTGTGAGACAGAGGCACAGTATACTAACCTTGGAAAAGGGCATAGCAAGACAGATTTACAATGCATGTTGAAAGCCACACACATTCTGGCTAGGTGGATACATGCCCTGGGCAGACATCCCTGTATGAACCTATGGACCTATGTATCTTGTTCACCATTGGCCCTATGTGCTGTTAATCACCAATGCAATCTCAATACTATGGTAGCATGTGCAAAGGTCAGTTGTCAGTCACCTCTATGGTACAGTTGTGGGATATGTGTGTCATGTAGTAATGTCACAGCTGCCACATGTACACAGTCAACCCTATCCCCTGCCCATGGATGTACAACACATGTATGAGATGGAAACACATGGCCAAACTGTGGACTAAGCACTCTGAACCCAGTACTGGCATAACCTGTCTGGTGGCATGAAATACTACAGTGACAGCAATACCAATCTGATGTGGACCTACACGGACAGCAATACAAGCATGGAAACACACCGGGTCAGTTGTGGAGCCTAAGGATAGCATCCTGCATGACTGGCAGACATCTCTGCAGCTGGCACACAGGCATACATTAGGCCTGCACACAGCACGCATAACACATAGCACACAAATCCTGTGTGTCAAACAAGCACAGTCTGTACAGCTATACAACACTACTGCCGCAGTTGTGTTAGGTACCTTTATTGTCCAGTACAGTGAGAACATGCTCACCAGGCTGGACAATGTGTAGGTCACAGTGATATGCTCATGGAGCACTGTGGTCCACCACATAACACAAACATACAGGTCAGTCAGATGCATGGACACATATGACTCAGTCATTGTCCATGCCACCACAGCTGATGTGGGATGTCCCTCACTGGGATACATGATAGGGAACATGGAAGGGATCACTGAGCAAGTGACACAGGCTGGTAGACCCCTGACCTTGGTTGGCATCAGACCCTCACCAGGGATTCTGACATATTACTGAATGCTAATGAATTAGTGTAGCTACAACACCCTGGCTGAACGGTTCTTAGCATGCTGTCACTGCATTGCTGTGGAATAACGTCTTACCACTCCCACAACAGGTGAAAACATGCAGCACCTGTACATCAACAACATGTAGACTATATGCCCCAGACCAGGTGTGTATCCCTCACTACTAGGCTGATAGCATCTACATCTCACACTGTATATACACATCCCACATGCAGCACCTGCACAGAAGACCACAGTCATAATGTTACCCTGTGCAAATACCATGTATTCACATGTGTCAGGCATCACACATGGTAACTATTGAAGGTCACAGGTACATATGTGTATTTGGCACACACATACATCATGTGTGCATTGCCATAACTGGTTTAATCAATGTCATGCATTATTGTGAGGGACAACCCGCACACATGGGCATTCTGTGTGGGCAAAACACACGTGGCATGTCTGTACTCAAAAGCCATACATAATTGTGATATCGTTTAGAAAGGGGTATGTGCATCCTGTAGTGTGTTTTCCCAGTTGCCAAAAGGGATATTTCAGTCATACATACTTACCCCCCCCTTCACACACACTTGCCACTTGCTGGATTCAAACCCCTACCTAACTATGTTATGACACTAGAGACGGACGCATTAGCACAGCGCGCTATTCGCATTACTGGGAGATTTCCTTTCACATGATATACTTATAGGGTGCTGACATCATCAGAGTTTAGAAAGTGGAATGAGCATCCTGTGGTGTGTTTTCCCAGTTGCCAAAAGGGATGTTCTTTTCATACACACTGACACACACTTACCCCCCTGCACACACACTTGCCACTTGCTGGATTCAAACCCCTACCTAACTATGTTATGACACTAGAGACGGACGCATTAGCACAGTGCGCTATTCGCATTACTGGGAGATTTCCTTTCACATGATATACTTATAGGGTGCTGACATCATCAGAGTTTAGAAAGTGGAATGAGCATCCTGTGGTGTGTTTTCCCAGTTGCCAAAAGGGATGTTCTTTTCATACACACTGACACACACTTACCCCCTTCACACACACTTGCTGGATTCAAACCCCTACCTAACTATGTTATGACACTAGAGACGGACGCATTAGCACAGCGCGCTATTCGCATTACTGGGAGATTTCCTTTCACATGATATACTTATAGGGTGCTGACATCATCAGAGTTTAGAAAGTGGAATGAGCATCCTGTGGTGTGTTTTCCCAGTTGCCAAAAGGGATGTTCTTTTCATACACACTTACACACACACTTACCCCCCTTCACACACACTTGCCACTTGCTGGATTCAAACCCCTACCTAACTATGTTATGACACTAGAGACGGACGCATTAGCAGAGCGTGCTATTCGGATTACTGAGAGATTCCTTTTCTCCTGATATACTTATAGGGTGCTTACATGATCAGTGTCTAGAAGGGGAATGAGCATCCTCTGGTGTGTTTTCACAGTTGCTAGGAGTAACATTTGGACCAAGTGTGTGAGCATGCCCAGTTCAGCCTTCCCATGGCATGTTGTGTGAAAGATGTCTCATTTATCTAAGTGTGTGAGCATGCCCAGTGTGGGCTTTCCATATGTTGAACTCTGCAGCACATCACATTTGTGGATGAGTGTGACCTTCAACAAATACCTCCAGTTTATGGTTGTGTGTTCTGTGCCATGTTGTGTAGTTACTGTCCAGATGCTTTTTGTGTGAACACAACAGGGAGTATACTGTGCCTGCAGGTTTTGCATGGGATACTTTGCACACAATTGTCAACATCCGTTCATACTGACCTAACACTGTAGTACTGTATAGTGTAGTGGTTCAGTACTTTCACTGTGGTGGTCAGTATCCTGGGCTTTAGTCCTATCACTGCTTTACATTTCCATAGTGTGCACAACAGCCTGGTTAGGGTCCAGTTGTGCACATCTGCACAAAGGCGGTGCCTCTACAGACCATGGTAATTACTGCCCCATAAGCTTAACAAGTCTAGTCTGCAAAGCTATGGAGAGGATCATAATTGAGCTCATAAACAAAGATATGGGGACATGCAGACATTGTACCCATCCCATTTTGGCTTGGTCAAGGGCAGATCATGCCTTTTGTACTGGGTTGACATCTTCAAAACGGTCACTTAGGCCATTGTTGGGGAAAGGCAGTCCATACAGCCTACCTTGGCCTTGCAAACACTTTCAACACAATACCCCACTCAGGTATTGTGGAAAACCCTAACAACTGAAATGTAAACCCATATGTCACAAGATGGGTTGCAAACTGGCTTAAGGACGGGACCCACAGGGTTAGAGTTGCTGGCACTATGTTAGACTCCAGGCTGGTCACAGGTGGTGTCACACAGGGCTCAGTCCTTGGCCCCATTGTTTGTCATGTACTTCCCAGAAGTACAGGCCAACATGGGAGGACTTTGGCTGACAATGTTTGCAGATGACTGCACACTGGGCCATAGTGGACAGTGCATCAGACACGGATATCCTTCACAAGGGACTCACGGTAACTGATAGCTGGTGCCAGAGCCATGGCCTGAAGTCAAAGTGCACAACATGTGTAGACATACCCTTCAGGAAAGGCAAGGTAACCCCAAGCTACCATATAGGTGGCAATCCTCTGAGCACAGAGGAGGTTATCATGGACCTGGGGACCCAGGTTGACAGTCGCCGTTCTTCTGACACTCACGTTGCTAAAGTGGCTAGAAAGACCTTCTACATTGCCCACCTGATCAGGATGGGATTCACATCCAGATCTAGTGGGTGATTGTTCCCCTGTACTCTTCACTTATCAGACCGGTGATCAAGTAGAATGCCCTATTCTGGATGTATCTCACCCAACATCTGCAGCAATTGGAGACACCCTGAATGTCCCCACCTAAAGGATCAAGGAACCCCAACAGCTGTCATATGCTGCCAGATTGAAGACACTCCCACTCTATTCACTCACATACCGTCTGCTTAGAGGTGACATGTGCCTGACATGCAAGGCCATGTCCAAACAGGGATTAATGGACATGCTCCACCTCAGAATCGGCAGATCCACCTGAACCACTAGTGCAAGTGACTTACACCTTAGCAGGGATGTACGTTGGACATGTTGGAGGGATGGAGTTATCACCCGGAGACTTCCTATGCTGTGGAATACAATCCCGGTCCATGTGAGGCAGAGCACCTTGCTGGCTGTGTTCAAGAGGTATCTTGACCTGTGGATGGAAGGTCATACGTTTAACCCGGGATCGTCACTGTGTCACTGCTGGAGAGAGGCATGACAAAATAATGGGCACAGTACTGTTTCCATATAAGGGGTGGTGTACGCCAACGAACTCTGTGCTAGGCTTATACCTGCCTTAGGGAAGATAGCCTAGTATAAACCTATGTACCTATGAACCTATCTGACCATGTTGCATTATGTTCAGATGTGAACTACTTACAACAGCCTCATCCAACATCAGTAGTGTATTCCACAACATGGGTGTACATTGGCAAACACTACCGATGTGCCCTAGGCCATTTCTAATGCTAGTCGGAGAGTGTGTTTGTCCATCAACACATTGTAAGTGTAGTTTGCCATGACATATGTCTTGTTTAGTATACTGTGCCTCTGTCTACCTGTGACATAACATTGATACCCAGGGTAAACCTCCCATCTCCCATCCACTCATTAGGATTCCTGTTGAGGGGAATCAACGAGTGTCTCTACGGACAACCTGTACTGGTAGTTTACTCATGCGTGGGGGTGGCTTCTGTGTTATGGATAATGCAGTACAGCCTGTCCTATGTATGTCAGTGCTGGGGTTCAGGTCCCTCATGTGCATAGCTCCCTGCCATTCAGATTGTACAAGGTGCAGCATGTGCATTGATTCCAGCTTGGACATGGCTTTCTACATCAGGCACAGCTTGCATCTGGGTGGACAGCATGGCAGTGTGTGGAGCTGCACTCTGTTTAATCAGGCAACACATTACATGTGTTCCAGCTCTTTCATACTCCTGGTGAGGTACTGTTGTGGACTTTACAGGTGCTGGATGTGTCTGCATGAGGTACACCCACAGGGGCTGTTGTGGTCATTTCTAATGCTGATGAAAGATAACTGCAGAACCACGATGACCTCCCCTTAGCTAGATGTCAGAAAGCATGGACCATGCAATCACAAATAAAAACAGGACCCTCTCCACAAAGGGAAAGTGTCCTGTCTGGTGGACCCCAGCCATAAACAAACTGTATGACAGATGAGGGTTACTAATGCAAGACAGAGCTACATCTCCAAAAGGGAAGACAGCTGTGATCAGCACTAGTAGAAAGCTACATTATCTCATAAAGACATGCAAGGTCAACTTGGGGACATAAATCACCAAAGACAATGAAGGTAACCACACTGCTTTCTTCAGTTATGTCAGACACCTGGTTGTGAACCCTCAGATATGCTCAGAGTTGGTACACAACAACATATATTCCAGTGACCTGACAGATATTGGCAACATTCCGCGGACAGCTTCAGTGCGATTTACCCTGCCTCACCCCCAAAAGAAGATAGTTATCACTGCTGTATGTAACCTCACTGTCATCTTGGATGTCCATGTGAGAGCCGCACTCAGCAAAGACAAGTACACAGCATCAATGGGACCTGCTGGTATCCCCGGTTGCATGCTATGTGAACTCCAGAAAGGGCTGGACCCGTATATACAACTGCTATTTAACCTTAGTCTTGCTACAGGATATGTACCTGAACACTGGCTACGGCAACAGTGGTCCCACTCCACAAAGGAGATGCCTCCACAGACCATGGCAACTACCACCACACAAGCTTAACCAGCCTTGTCTGCAAAGCTATGGGAAGAGTCATTATGGAGCTCTTACACAGACACATTGCTGACCTACGGACCCTTGTTCCCACCCAGTTCAGCTTTGTACAGGGCAGATCCTGCCTTTTGCACCTAGTTGACTACTATGAAACTGTCAGTAGGGCCATCGATGAGGGCTACGCAGTCCACACAGCCTACCTGCACTTGGCTAAGGCCTGTGACACAATACCCCACTCAGGCATCATAGCCAAGCTCAACAGCTGACATATAACAGCATATGTCACAGGATAGGTTGCAAAATGGCTAAGAAACAGAACCCATAAAGTCAACATTGCAGGTGCCTTGTCAGATTCGAAGCCAGTCACAGGTGGTGTCCCACAAGGATGTGTCCTGGGACCCCTCTTAATTGGTATTTACTTTTCAGATGTGAAAGCAAACAAAGGGGTTGTGGCTGACAAAGTTTGCAGATGACTGCAACCTAGGCACCATAGTGAATACATCAGCCGGCACACACATACTACAGAATGCCGTCACAAAGGCGGATAGCTGGTGCCAGATGCATGGCCTGAAACTGAATGCAACTGATGTGTATTCATCCCCTTTGGGAGGAACAAAGTACCCACAGATCAATACATAGACAGCAACCCACTGAGCACAGAAAACAAATCAGACACCTGGGGACACATGTAGATAGTGACATCTCTTTTGACACCCCTGTTGCCAAAGTGGTTAGGAAGACTTTCTATCTTGCCCACCTTATCATGGAGGGTTTTCCATCCAGATCATAGGAGGTCATTGTTCCACTATCCTTCTCCCTTATCAGGCCCATGATTGAATACAAAGCCCCATATGGTATGTACCTCGCCCAGCACTTGCAACAGCTGGAGACACCCCAAAAGTACCTACCATGAAGATCAGGGTTCTTCAACACATGTCATATGCTTCCAGAATAGAGGAAATCCAGCTTTGTTCAGTGTCATACCGCATACTTACAGGTGACCTATGCCTGACATACAAGACCATGTCCAATCAGGATTTGGTGGACATGCTCCACTGCAAGCAATCCAAATCCACCAGAGCCATGAGAGCTGAGGATTTGAACCTCAGCACATACATGTATAGGACATGCTGGAGGGACAGAGTCATAACTCAGAGGCATCTCACACTCTAGCAGAGTATCCCAGTTCATGTTTGACAGAGTCCCTCACTGACTCTCTTCAGGAGACATCTGGACAACTGCATATGAGACAGAGGCACAGACTAGACAGAGGCACAGTCATGTTATTCAATTACGTAAGGGGTCATAATGTGTCACTACTAAGTCAGAGGCACAATATTCAGAATCTATTCTGTACACTTATTACCACTATAAGGGGTGGCAATAGCCACATCACTATGGCTAGGCTTATACATGCACTAGGGCAGATAGCCTAGTAGTAAACTATGACACTATGAAACACTGGTGTATGTGTAGGTATTGTCAGTCAAGCACTATGATGTGGTTTGGGGGGGCTTGATATCTCCCTGTATTCCAACATTGTTTTGTCTATTCCTTCTAGCATGTCTAGGGATCAGTTGCTAGTGTCCTCTCCTGCTCAGCTGGTGAACCTGGGAATATTGAGGCAATGTTACACTTGCCTCATGTACACTGACAACCCTCTCCTTCTCCCATAAAACACACATACATGTGAGAGATGCAACTATATAGCCAAAGTGGAGGCTGAGCTCTCTCAACATAGGACTAGCAAGACCAGAGAGAAGGTGAAGGTAACCACACACATCACAAACCCAGTCTCACATGGCACTATCACAACTTAAGATCATACACATAGACACACAGAGACATACTCGGAGGCTCTGATCAGAATTCTACCAAAACGGCAGTGGCCACCACAGCAGACACTCACACAACTGCCTCCACAGGGCACAGCACATGCAACACATTGACCACAGAGTCGGTGTGCCAAACAGTCACAGCCCTTAAGGCCAAACACAATGCCAGACACACTTGTCATAGGTGACTCCATAGTCAGACACACTGACGTCCCGCTCACCAGATCGAGTACGGAGGAGGTCACAGTAAGCTGCCTATCGGGCACTGGAATCCACCACATAATGCAAGCACTCAGGTCACTCAACTGCAAGTACAAGTCTGACCCAGTCATTATCCATGCTGGTGTGAACGACCTGAGATGTACCTCCCTGGACTACATGGAAAGAGACATAGAGGATCCCTCTGATTATGTAGGCCAGGCAGGTATGACCCTGACCTTCAGCAGTATCCTACCTTCACCAAGTATGATGCCACATAAACAGAGACAAGATGATCAGCTGTAATAATTTGCTTAAACTATGGTGTCATTCAAAGGGCTCCAATGTCTGTCTGCCTGGGATGACATGCTGGACAGGCCACGCTGATTTGCAAGGGACGGCTTGCACCTGTCACCCTGGGCTTCCGGATTTCGCTGATGCTCTTGCCACCCCCATTGTGCCTTTTTATGCAAGATTCAGATTCTACACCTACCACCCTAGAACACAGTAAAGGAAAGACACTAAGGGTAATGCTGCTCAATGCCAGAGGTCTCAACCTCAAGCTGCACACACTCTATGCCCTTCTCAGTATGTAGCACATTGATGTCTGTGCTGTGCCTGAAACCTGGTTCACAGCTTCTGACAGCACCCGGCACTATCAGGTGTTACCTCATATCATGCGTTCCGCACCAGAATCCGGACAACACCAAGAAAGGAGGGTGGGTGTCCATATTCATCAAGGACACCCTCACCTCATGGTTGGTGGCAACACACGATGCATCGGAGACCATCCAGGTGCCAGTGACCGTAGGCAAGACTGCTCTGCAGTTTGTAGCATGTTACATGCCACCCTCTCAAACTCAGGTACCTCACACAGCTGTCCTGCAAACACTGAAGGGGATAAATGTATCTCCAAACACCATCCTACTGGGTGATTCCAACTATCCACATATAGACTGGGATCACTAATCAAGCCACAACACTCTAACACAAAGGTTCCAAGAGTTCATACACTCAAATGCCATGGAACAACTGGTCCCAATCCCCACAAGTGGAGGCAACATACTAGAACTCATCATCACGAACATGGGGTCACACTGTTCAACACCAGAAGTATACCCATCATTGGTGAGATCAGATCATGGACTAATCTCAGTGGGAGTCCACATCCCACCCACACCCCAGATAGAAAAACAAACAGTGAAGACCTTCTCAAATGCCGACTTCACATTTCTAAGGACTGGTGTGGTCTCTTTCAAGGCCCCCAAGCCAGCGGACACCATTACCCAAGCCACTGTATCACTTACAAATGCCTTCTACCAGCACCTCCAGGACTGCATGGATCAGGCAATCCCAAACAAAACAAAGACTCTTTGTACCACAGGCAAGCATCCAGTCTGGTGGACCCTAGCCATAAACAAGCTCTACAACAGAAGGAAGGAGCTACTACAAGATAGAGCGAAATCCGTAGAAGGGAAGACACCCCTGCTCATTGTGAGTAAAACACTGGGTTCCCCCATACAATCATCCAAGGCGAGTTTTGAGAGTAAACCCACTCAGGACTCAAGGGACAATCATGAGGCCTTTTTTACCTATGTTTGAAACCTGGGAGGGAACTCCCAGATATGCTCAGAATTAGTTCGGAATGATGTAAATATCACTGAACCTACAGACATTGCCAACATACTGGCTGACAGGTTCAGTGCAGATTTCTCCCCCCCCTCCCCAACTGGAGGGGTATCTACACCAGAGGATTGTAGCCCCCCAAACATCTCCAATGCTGGGGTGAGAACTGCTCTATCCAAGGCGGAAAACACTTTATCCATGGGACCAGATGGTGTCCCCAGTTGTGTGCTCCATGAACTCAATGAGTAATTACACCCGCAGTTAGGGCAGCTGTTTAATCTTAGCCTCACCTCAGGATATGTGCCCAAGGAGTGGCATACGGCAATGGTGGACCCACTTCACAAAGGAGGTGCCTCCACCAACCCCGAAACTACCATCCCATCAGCTTGACAAGCCTGTTCTGCTAAGCTATGGAGAGGATCATAATGGGAATTATAAATGAAGACATAGGGGACTTGCAGACATTGGATCCAATCCAGTTTGGCTTTGTCAAGGGCAGATCATGCCTTTTAAACTTGGTTGACTTTTTCAAGACAGTCACCCAGGCCATTGACGTGGGCAAGGCAGTCCACACAGCCTACCTTGACCTGGCAAAGGCTTTCGACACAATACCCCACTCAGGTATCATTGAAAACATCACCAGCTTAATTGTGAACCCATACATCACAGCATGGGTTGCAAACTGGCTAAGTGACAGAACACACAGGGTCAAAGTTGCTGGTGCCATGTCACACTCCAGAGCTGTCACAAGTGGTGTCCCACAGGGCTCAGTCCTGGGCCCACATTTGTTCAGCATCTACTTTTCAGAAGTACGAGCAAACACAGGAGGATTATGGCTGACAAAGTTTGAAGATGACTGCAAACTGGGAAGCATAGTTGGAAACCCATCTGACACAGACATCCTTCAGAAGGGTCTCATAGACACAGATAACTGGTGCCAGAGCCATGGCCTTACGTTAAACGCTAAACAATGCATAGTCATACCCTTCGGGAACAACAGGGTTACCCCTAGTTCCCATCTAGGTGGCAATCCTCTAAGCACAGAAGAGGTTATCAGGGTCCTGGGCACCCAGGTTGACAGTAATATTTCGTTTGACACTCACATTGCCAGAGTAGGCCTGGGGCAGTTCCTGCTATTAGGACAGAGGTGTGACCTGGTAGTGTCAGGGTGCTGATGTGGGCTTTGACCCTGTTTTCTATTACAGCACTGATATCTACATTCTCTATACTGTGTGCGTTTACACTGCACGCATTTATACTTCTGGCATTGGGTAGCATTACATCTAGGTTACTATCGCTTGTGGTACCTATGAGGTAGGTTTGTGTTTTTTGTGGTTTATGATTGGTGTGGGTGGATGTTAGTCGGGTCCTCAGGTGTGCATATGGTACATGGTATTACATTACTTAACACATGGCATTCATGCCTCAGGTGGTGCTGCAGGGCTGCCTCTGTCGGATGCACATACTACACTCCCTGTACATGTTTGGAAGCAGGTTGTGTCATGTTAGGCATCCCTGTTACTATATGAGTGAGTCAGAGCGGGTATCAGTCCCAGTGTTCCTACTGACCAAGTGTATGTGCTATGCGTTGCCTCTTTGCCAAGGCCAGGGCATACTGGGCACGCCTCCTTCTGCCTACTGGGACAAGGTCAGGTTGTTCCTCCTCCGAGTCACCCTCTGCCTGTGGTGGCCTTGGCAATGGTGGGGGGATGTTAGGCCCAGCCCTGTGCTGGTCCTGCTGCAGCTGTTTCCGCAGGATCATATTATGTAGCATAGCACATATCATGACCATTTGGGTACATGTAGTTGGTGTGTACTGCAAGGCTCCACCAGATGTGTCCAGACACCGGAACCGTGACTTGAGCAGCCCAAACACACGCTCTATGACATTACGTGTTTGTGCGTGTGCCTCATTATGGCGTTCCTGTTCAGGTGTGTGTGCATTTCTGATGGGTGTCATCAGCCACGGCTCAAGTGCATAACCTGCATCCCCACTAGGTGTCCGTGTGGGAAGTCCCCACTGGCAAATGATTGGTACAGCTGCGTCAGATGCCAGATGTGGGAATCGTGGTAGCTCCCAGGGCAGCCAGCACACACATTCATTATTATGCCCTGGGCATCACACACGACCTGGCAGTTGATGGAGGGGTATCCCTTGCGGTTAATGTAGACTCTACCTCGCTCACCAGCTGGTGCTTTGATGCGTACGTGCGTGCAGTCTATTGCACCCAGCACCTCAGGGTATCCCGCTATTTGCTGGAAGAGACGCATATTGCTGGCCACAACCTCACGGTCATTAGGGACATATATATGATCACCGACATGTGCTGACATGGCATCCAGGAACTGGTGCAGTACCCTGGAGGCTGATGCCTGTGATATCCCCATCATATCACCAGTTGGTCTCTGGAAGGTACCTGTTGCTAGTATTCTTAGGCCAACACATACCTTGGTTTCCACTGGGATGGGTTCCCCTCTGTTGGTTCTGTGTGTGAGATGTGGCCTGCACAGCTCAACAATCTGCTGCAGAAGGTCTCTGTCCACTCTGTAGCGCTCTACTATCTCCAGCTCATGTAACCCATGGTAGGTGACCCTGGGCCTGTATACTCTTCTCCTTCTCCTCACTCTGGGTTGTCTGTCAGCATCTGCATTGACACCACCCTCAGCAATTCGCCTTTGCCTGATTATAACAGCTATGGCAGCCCCTAGCATTTCTGCTCTGAGTTCAGCTTTTTCAGTTTTCAATTCTGATAGCTTACTTTCTTGCAGTATCTCTTGTGAGAAACACCCTGCACTGCTCTTTGCAGTGTTTTAAGTGCTGGGTTGGGCTTCTAGTCTGCCTGCATAATTGCCTGCTTCCAATTGTTTCCAACAATTAACTGCAGCAGTATCCTCTGGCAGTTTCCGTGTAATTTAGTTGTTTCCTGTTTCCTCTCTGTTTTCTGAGGGGGAGCAAAGTGCACACCAACTTAAACACGCTCACAGTCACTTAAACTTGCGCACACATCTCTACACGGTGTTACACACGCACACACATCCTTACACGGTGTGAACTAGGCTGATTCATGTTAAAACGCCAAGACACTGCCTTAAACACGCACGCCAAGCAAACCATTGTAAACGGTTTGCAACACGCTCCCACATGTTGAACCTGCCTTACACGCATGCACACGTGCGCATGCACGTATATCAAGAAACTTTGAGTGTAGGGATAGCGTAAACCTTCAATTTCTTGACTTTCCTAGTGTTCTGTTGGGACACACCTCCCTCCCTGAAGTCTGTCTGTCATCTTTCACCTTACATTGCCCTCCAATCTGGTACATTTGTATCTATCCTTACCCGTGATGTCACCTACCTCTTACTCTGTTCCTCCCCTTCTCTAACTCTTACACTACTCAGAAAGTGCTCATTACCTATGTGGCAGTGTGATTCAGTATTGTAACCCTCATTTACATAGGATTGCCTAGTAATGACTAGTTACATGTCTTACACGGAGCTTCCCCCCCTTGACAACCACTAAACGGAGGCCATATTGTTTTGGTCTGCAAGTCCCTCCATTGACATTACATGTAATACATAAATCCCACAATTGTGGGCTTATAAGCTTCGGTTTTTAGTTTTAGGTAGCGCACCCCGTTTGCGCGGGTGTGCGCTGCAGTTAAACCTCAAAATCCCGTGAAAAAAAAGTTATATTACATATTTTTGCAACACTTTTTCATGCCAATGGCCACATATTTGGCCATTGGCATGCTTAATAAAACAAATGCACCCTTTATTTGGAGCTGACATAGCTCCGTTTTTAATTTTGCAGAAATGTACTCAGTTGTCAGCTGAGTACATTTCTGCAGCTAACACGTCCGTTACACGGACTGGTTTTTGCTTCGTGGATCGCTCAGATACCTCATTTGCATATCTTTGAGCTGCAAATGAGGTATTGAGCATTTCCACGCCCAGTCCGTGTAAGAGACGTGTTAGCTGTCTCTTACACGGAGATTTGGGCTGTTCCTGAATCGGGAGGCTTACACTACTCTTGAACTCCGTGTAAGCCTTCCTGAATCCGGCCCACAGGGTTTTAATGTAGACTTAAAAGGCCAATAAGTACACAAAAGGTGTTTTTTTTTAAAGTGGGGGGACACCATACACAGTAAAAGTGGCTGAAAAACGGCTTTACTTCAATTCAGGTAAAAGAACAAAGCAAATAAATTTCACACAAAAAATATAACAAACAAGTTACACATCACTTCCTGTTAGTTAAATACTGACTAAATTAAATCAATTAAATCAAAAAGATGTACATGCTATGATCAGTTAAAGAGACAGCAGCAATGTATCAACCACATATACATATTATACTTTTGTGTGTTTTAATACACGTGTATAAATTTATATTCAGTGAGATTTTAAAAATATATATGTTAAAAATGTTGTGTTAAAATCTCTCAGTAAATCGTATCTGACACATATCAACTTTCGAGTGTGGAACAACCGGAACTAAGGTACTAAAATACTAAAAGTAATAAAGAGGAAACATAAAAACCCCAATCTCATTCCTTATATACTGAACTCTATATAGCCTGATACGGCTTTTCATACATCAAATTTAAAATTCCTACAGTATTTAAATACATCTGCCAAACTGCAGATGTAAATATATTTGTGAGTATGGATATATAAATCAACTTTATGAATTTGAATATATCTGTATAAATGTGTAAATATTATGTTAGTATGGGTTCAACATAAGTTGTTTCTTAAATAATGAATAAATAGATGAATAAAATATAATAAATGTAATAAATACTTAAATAAATATATAAATATAAATATATATTGTAAGTATGAATTGATACAGATTGAATGATATGAAATCTAATTAATACCTCTAAGTATATATCTTGTATCTATCTTTCTAGTGATTTTAATTTTAAAATACTGGCTATTGAAATGGCACTATTCATAACCGGCCAATTGTGCGCATTTAATCTTATTTGCCATTCCAATTCCAGTTTCTCCAGTAATGGTTGCCAGGGTCCTCCCCTGGCATTCAATTTTAAAACTTCTAAAACTACTAGGCTTTCTATTTCTTTGAACAGTGACGATGTAAATTCACTTGAACAACCTTGTACATCTGCAGCTACTAACGCATTTAAAACAATCGGCGATGAACTTTCTAATTGGATTAACAGCACCAATGGGTTCGGTGTAGTAACAAGTAGTAACATCAGGTACGAGTAAGACATTTAATAAAATATTGGCTGATTTGGATTATGTACTGTTAAAGATTAAAAAGTTGCAGATGGACAATAGTTACTTTCAGGAGTGTATCAAGAAAAACATTGTCCCGAAAGGGCTTCATGTATGGAGGTTCCCGTCAGGGTTAACAAAAAATTCTCCACTACATATTGAATTGATTAAATTATTCGACAAGTTTGGTTTGGATTACATGAAACTGGTGGTTAGTGACAATAAAAGATTAACTGAAAATTTAACAAAACGAGCTAGTGAACTAGATGTATTAGTGAAAAAGGATTTAGCATTTTCTACAAATGATTATCACTACAAACGTGTATTCAAATCTATTGATGAGAAAATGAAAGTTATAAAAGACAGAAAGTCTAAAAAACTAGACCGAGACATATTGGCTTATGAGCAGTGTACAGCATACCCCCCACCACCCATATCTCAAGAATGGGGTCAAAAATTAACTGTTCGAGATGAAAGGAAAAGTACTGACCTCGACATAAGTGGTGTCAAACTTGATATCGAAGAAAGTACAGATTTTTTAGGTGGAGAAGCCTTTCCGCCTTTAAGAAGTTCCGAAAGGTTAAAAGAACACCAACAATCTCATCACCAAACAAGAACGAACTAGCGACCTCAGAATCCAAATCGGGGATGAGGGACTTTTACGAGGGGGAGAAACAACTCCAACAGGGGCAAATGGTGAGGTTATTAGATGACAATGATGACGAAAACCAAGGTCCAGTGATTTACACAAATCACTCTAATGGCTTCACCATTTATAATTACTCTAGTTATACATTTGACAATGAAATTTGTGACTTAATGGCACGGGGACAAACATTTATTCCTACAAAAAAAAAAAGAACTTTTTCAAATGTATTATTGATTTAAAATTATTTGTGAGAAAATTGAATTTAAATTATTTATTTCACATCACAGAAAGAATAATGAAACCTTTCTATGTTTCCAGCTCGTATAATCCACCACAACACCAAACGTTAGAGAATTTTGAAAAGTTATGTGAAATTGATTTTCATGCATTAGAATATTCAGGTACAAAAAACAATAGACAAAACTTGACAAAAAATGAATTTTTTATATTAAACACTTTAACTGAATGTAAAGATGTCAGGTTTATAAAACCTGACAAAGGAGGGGGAATGACTATATTTAACATTAGTGACTACAACCTTGAGTTGGAACATATTTTGAGTAGTAAAACATATAGATTGAGTTCTACCAATGAATTACATGGAGCATACAGGCGAATAAGGGGATTCTTAATGACTTATTTATTGATGGTGACATTAATATAGATGAATTCAACTATATGACTGTTGACCATCCAAGGACTCCAACTATGTTTGGAGTCCCGAAAATTCATAAAGATTTAAATAAATCCCCTTTTAGACCAATTGTAGATGCACAAGGCTCAGTAGCATATCCAATACCCAAATTTATCGACACAAGTCTAAAATCACATATATATTCAGAGAGTCACTTATTGAAAGATTTGTGGGATTTTGTATCAATTATGGGAACAACAGCTTACAATGAAAATGATGTCTTTATCACTATAGATGTGAGAGACTTATATTCTGTAATCCCACACGATACTGGTATGAGATGGTTCAACCGATTTTTAATGGAAAAAGGTCTGACACAGGACAAAATCAACTTATTTGATCAATTATTGGATATAGTTCTAAGAAATAATTTTATACGGTTTAACAACAAGATTTATGTACAAAATGAAGGTGCGGCTATGGGGTCCCCATGCGGGGGCCTCTATACAAATATAGTGATGTTTATATGGGAAAAAGATTTTGGTTTTAGTTCTTCATTTTTTGAGAATTGTAAGGTATATTTATGTTTCTTAGATGATATATTTATCTTATGGAGAGGAAACACAGAAGAACAAATTGATGATTTTTTATCTTACATAAACACAACAACCTCATTTTTGAAATTTACAGCCACAAAGAATACGGATTATATTGCATTTTTAGATGTATTATTAGAAAAGGATAGCAATAAGAAAAAATTAAAATCTAAAATATTTCAGAAGAAAACTTGCTGCAATAGTTTCCTCCACTACGAAAGCTGCCACCCTTATAGTCAAAAAAGAGCAGTACTAAAGGGCCAGTTTGTAAGAGCAGCAAGAATGGTGAGTCGTAGGAATGATTTTATTAATGAATGTTTGAATTTGTCCGATATGTTTATAAGTAGAGGCTATCCAGAGAGGTTAATTAATGAAATAATGCTTGAGATTATAGAAAAAAGAGACAATTTAGATTTTAAACCACTATTAAACTCTGGAACAGAATGCAATCTAACATCAATGAGAGGTACTGATGAAACAATGTCAAGTGAAACAGGGTCCTTTTTGTATTCAAGGGACATCAGTACGACAGATGACACCACATTAACAAGATCAAAGAATTTTAACATTAATTTTATCACTACATATAATTCAGATAGCGTAGCCATAAATAACATTATAAAGAAAAATTGGCAATTGGTAGTATCTGATCCATCACTGCATGACCATTTTGATAATAGTCCTATGTTTGTATTTAAAAGGGGTATGAATTTAAAACAAAGATTGGAAAATAGCCGCAACAATATACTAGGTAAAACAATTAAATGCGGTAGATGTAAATATTGTTCGTATGTGTTTGAAACAAACAAACTAAAAATCAATGGTGTATATATAAAATTAAAAAATAAAGCCAGTTGCATTAGTGAAAAAGTAGTTTATTGTGCCATCTGTTGTAATTGTATAATGTTTTATGTAGGCAAGACAGAAAGAAAACTTAAAGAAAGAATAGGCGAACATATAAGAGCAATTCGTGATAAAAATTAGTTCAATGCCTTGGCAAAACACATTTGTTTACATCCAACACATTCATTTAAATTTGTGGTTTTAGAAGTTTTAAAATTAAATGCCAGGGGAGGACCCTGGCAACCATTACTGGAGAAACTGGAATTGGAATGGCAAATAAGATTAAACGTGCACAATTGGCCGGGTATGAATAGTGCCATTTCATTAGCCAGTATTTCAAAATTAAAATCACTAGAAAGATAGATACAAGATATATACTTAGAGGTATTAATTAGATTTCATATCATTCAATCTGTATCAATTCATACTTACAATATATATTTATATTTATATATTTATTTAAGTATTTATTACATTTATTATATTTTATTCATCTATTCATTATTTAAGAAACAACTTATGTTGAACCCATACTAACATAATATTTACACATTTATACAGATATATTCAAATTCATAAAGTTAATTTATATATCCATACTCACGAATATATTTACATCTGCAGTTTGGTAGATGTATTTAAATACTGTAGGAATTTTAAATTTGATGTACGAAAAGCCATATCAGGCTATATAGAGTTCAGTATATAAGGAATGAGATTGGGGTTTTTATGTTTCCTCTTTATTACTTTTAGTATTTTAGTACCTTAGTTCTGGTTGTTCCACACTCGAAAGTTGATATGTGTCAGATACAATTTACTGAGAGATTTTAACACATTTTTAACATATATATTTTTAAAATCTCACTGAATATAAATTTATACACGTGTATTCAAACACACAAAAGTATAATATGTATATGTGGTTGATACATTGCTGCTGTCTCTTTAACTGATCATAGCATGTACGTCTTTTTGATTTAATTGATTTAATTTAGTCAGTATTTAACTAACAGGAACTGATGTGTAACTTGTTTGAAAAGGTTTAGTATAAGCTAAACGAAAGCGCTTACGGATTGTTGTTATATTTTTTTGTGTGAAATTTATTTGCTTTGTTCTTTTACCTGAATTAAAGTAAAGCCGTTTTTCAGCCACTTCTGTTTTTCGTTGGTTTACTGGTTGGTGTGGCAGTTTATAGTCTTAGTTTTATACACAGTAAAAGGGATTCAGAACTTACAAAATCAGTAACAGACATCTAGAACAAAAGGTGGTGTACATAATCAATATAGACTCTATATATTTAGAGACAAAGTGGCAGTGCAGTCTGGCTGCAAATGTCCCCAACCCAGCTTCATTGCAGTTTTTTTTCAGTTGTACCTGTTTTGTAAAAGAGACCTGTCCATTTAATTACTTGATCTTTGCTGTCTGTTCATTTTATCATCTGGCATTATGTTATATTATTTAAACTCCCAGCTCATTTGATAGTTTTTATATTCCATGATGAAGAAATATTTGCAGTTATTTGCAATGTTTTTTGATAAATTTAATACATTTATATCTGTTTTGCTGTTATTGCATTTTTATTCAGGCTGGTTTGTTGATCTTATAAATGATCCAACAGAGATAAACACACTGTTACAGTGTTGTGGGAATATTAAATAATTTGGAAAACAGACTTCTAGGTGGGGACATAATGGGTGACCTGAAAAGGGCCTTTGAGACAGTTAATTATATTATCCTATTTTAGAAATGTCAACACTGTTTTTTCTGTCCAGGTATGTAACTGGCTCAATGACAAATAGGTTATTTGTTGGTTTATCTAATAGAATACACAGGCAAATTATTGCTCTAAACACAGACATCTCACAAGGGTCTGTCTTAGGACCCCTATCCTTCCTGTGCTTTGTCGATGATCTCTCTCAGGAATTACCTGCCCTATATTGTTTAATATACGTGGATAGTATGATACCACTTTCCCTAGTTGACCCAAAGTGACACCTTTACCTGTTGTAATGCAACAGAAATACCTAGAATTAATGTTAAACTAGAATTTTACTTTTCTTACACATCAAAAATCAGTCATAAATTGTGTTAAAGTGTTAAAGATATCTGGCAGTTGACTTAGACGATTAAGGAACTGTAAATGAGTTGCTTCCTGTGGTCCCATGGTGCAAGGTTTGATTCCCTCAGCCTCCATTGTGTAACTGTGCGACTCTGAGCACGTCACTTAACCAGACACCACTCCTGTGGTTCATGGAGATCAGTGCTCTACCCTGGAAAACAATAACAAATAAAATAAAATATTAAATGATAGCATACAAAATCGTTCACCTGCGCTTCTAACGAAGTTAGTCATGCCATGGCCGTTAATTTACTTTTATCTAGGTTAGAGTATTCACTACTGATTATCTCCTTATTATCAACACAAAACTCCACTATTCTTCAAAAGAAAAAAAATGAAAATAAAACACCACAGTTTGTACACTATAAACAAGGCTAACTGAATTGGTTAGCAATTACTGCCAAAACCTCTTCCTACTGACTAAACTAAGATTCAAGCAAATTCAAAGTAATTATTGCCCAGTGCTCAAGAATACATTTCATATAAGGAGAAACCATTATTCCCTCAGAAACCCTTCTGGTACAGTACTATATAGACTACATTTTACATTGACAGTTGGTGAAAAATCTTTCACCAAAAAAGCCTCAGCTGCGTGGAACAATCGCTCTGAAAAATACAGGAGCATACATAGAAAACCTTAATGATTTTGATCTGAATTGCAACCTGAATTGAAATTGACTAAAATTCAAACTGTAGCAGATATATGTATATATACATATTCAGTGATCTGAAATTATATAGAGCTAATATAACTGAATTGCAGTTGTACAGTGCTAATATAGATGAACTGAAATTATATAGTGTTAATATAGAATTAACTGATTAAGTGTGAACTTCAAATGCCCGCTAACTCAAGTACTAACTGCTCTAAGGAGGCAATGGCTAATTACTTTGCCTAATGAATAATTGTGTAATTGCAATGATTTTGTTTGTGTGTGGTTATTTCTAATGTTTCTATATGCCTAACTACCTGTGCATGTCTTTTAACCATAGGTACATGAGCTACTTGCATGTTTTTGCCAGAATTTATTTATTTATGTATTTATTTTACAGTTGTTAATTGGAATAGTTTGACAGGGTGGTTGAACTCTTTTTCAGCAAAGGCCTGGGGAGAAAAGCTCCTCATGAGCAGTAAATGAAAGTAGACAAACATCATATGACAATAAAGTTAGTAATAAGATTAAACAAGTTACAGTCATGACATATATTTCTCAGTATTTACATATACAGTAAAAGTTTTTACATAACAGTTCAGTTTTACTTGTGTGTATAAAAAAACATATATATGCACGTGTTTCTTTCCATGTTACAGATGTAAAGGTTTCCATGTTATGGGTAATTACTTAGGAAAGAGTTGTGGCATGTTCATCCTGGGGATGAGTAGTGGCAGGTCCAGGATTTTGTTAGATACTGTTTGAGCTTTACTTTAAAAGTATATGTTTTTTTGAGCTGCTTGATGGGGATAGGGATTAGATTCCAAAGTTTGGAGACATTACTGAAGTAGAGTCTGTCACCCGCTATGTTTTGAGACTTGTTAATGGTGAGTAAAGCTTTATCTTGTGAGTATATATTCCTACTTGGGTTGTAGTGCTGGATTAAATACGTGAGGGCAAGAATTTGTATGGGTAATGTATCAGGTTGTGTATGACTAATAGTTGGTATTGATGGGGGATATTGAGTAGTTCTATCCAGTGTAACAGTCTGTAAGACTGGCAGTGGACCAGTGCACCAACCTGCTCAACAAATGGTAAATAAATAGAAAAACAGAATGAATATAGATAAATAGAAAGAATAAAGTACTGCTTGGAGGTGATGTCGTGTTTGCAACCTATTCATTGGTTTGATTGATGTGTACAGAAGTGAATAGTCGGTGCCCCATTAGTCTGGGTGAATGTACATTTGTCATTGCAACTGTAGTAAGAAGTATGCAAGAATGTGCTGAAATGGAATAAATTCTAATTATAAATAAACCTGCAGGGAAGTTATTTAGTAATGTTATGGTGGGGGCACAGAGTTAGATCTGTTAGCACTGTAGGAGTGTCAGTGTGCAAATGTTTACATTTGAATTCAGTGTGCCTGAAGTTAATTGCAATGGATTGTTGCACAGAGAGTGGAATGCAAGTGGGGCATCGACCTGCTATAATGTTTATGAACATCACATTACAGATGAGTACAGCATCTTGAATCTCTCACTTCCACCATCATTTTATGCCAACACAGCATGTAAAGGCATTTTTGATGCACGACTTTAGAATATAAAAACTCTAACGATATAAACTGTCAACAATAATACAGAGGTTGAGGTATTTAGCAATCCATTTGCTCTCTAACCCTACTGCCAAAGTCATTACTGCACAATTAAAAAAAATTAAAAAGACATATACAACTAAACAGGAAAAAAACAGTATATTTTTACTGTTTGGCAGCTCTTAAGTTTGCAATCTTTATAAAGTTAAAAATATTTTGTCATTGATCGGTTGTCTCTCAGCTCTTGCAAATTGTTTATAATTTTGCCTGCTATTTGTCCTCATAGACCATTTCCTACAGTTGCATAATTCTGAACCACCAGTGCTTTGCAATTCAGCATTTGGCATTGATTGCTTAAAATTAATTTGATGTAATGCATGAATGTATGCAACACCTTGTATCTGTACTCTTTACAGTGACCTAAATCTGCATTGCTTTTGCATTCTTTGAAATTATCTGAAGGTGTACAAAATTTGTAATCTGTTTGGAATAAAAATGAACTGGCCATTTGACTTCAGTTCTACTGCATAGCATTTGTGATATGGTTTAATTCTTTAGTTCATCCATGATTACTGCATGGTTTACATTGAAAAGATGTCTGCACTGTTACTGCATTTACTGTCAGTGTGCATGTTAGAGAACCAGTGTTTGTAGTACTTGATGTTTGGAAGAGGCTATCTTCTTTCTGTGTTCTGCTACTAAAGTACAGTCTACCAATGGGGGTGTGGGGGGTAAAATACTTATATGCAGAGATGTTCTCTAGTACTCTGCCTCCTGTATGTTGTCGATTGTCTCCTTTCTAATAGGTGTAGGGTTCACAGTTTATGATCTTTCCAAAGAGCACTAGTACCTTACTTTATTCCCTTTGCATTGTTTCACAACTAGTGCAGCATAACCAGTACCCTGCTTTATCCCTTCATATTGTCTCACAATCAGTGCAGCTTAATTCTTTGACTTCAAAGTGCCCAATCAGACCTCTTGCCATAGCTTTCTCTTGGTGTCACTCTCTGCTGGGTTTCTCTATTACTTAGCTAACAGAATGTCCACTACATGCCTGTCATACTGCCCTACATTAGCCAACTCTGTATGTGTTACTAAGTTTCATTACTGCATTCAAGTGACTGGCTTCCATATTTCATGCACTGTATTCTTTCCATCTGGCTTCTCATCCTTTTTCTAGTTCCTAATGCTTTATAATGTACCCTTATTGCAGTTTTATACAAACTACTGCTATCTCTCTGGCTGCTCATTCCTACTAATACCCCTAGCAGTACTTCAGCGATTTCCTTCTGGTTCTAACTTATGCCATTACTTCCCAGTACTTCAATAACATCCCTTAAATTGGCAGCCCTTGGTAATACATTTACAACTATCCTTTGGCATATTGTCTGGGCTGACATCTTTCATCGCTTTCTGCCTTAACATATGTTTCTGCTAATATAGACCATCTAATAAGCGAGTCAACCTGTACTTCCATGACAAGAGCGGAAAACTCCCTGCTCTTATACTGCTCACTTAATGCACACAATTCTTACCTGCCGATTATTTCCACTGATCGCTTTAAATGTATACAGTGTACATATTTGATCTTCTTACTCTACATGCTCTTCTGAAACATTTTAATCTAATACTCATGGTGTACAGTTCCTCACTGTAATATAATGTCTGTGTATTCTGTTACCTCTTGGGTGGGGTCATTGTTGAAAAGTGTCTTTGGAGCAGCCAGCCTATCCAGTTATCAAAATGAAATGAAATAAAATAAAATAAAATAAAGAAAAAAACAATATTTGTATTTAACTCTTTCTGAGACTTACCTGGGACATTCCATGCAGTACCCAGGCATCCTTTAACTGTGTCTGGTTCACAGCACTGATGCTTTAGCTTGATGAATGATTATAGCACTAAAGCTGCATCATTTTGAGACTACCTGCCATTGCAATAATAACCCTTTCCAGCCCTATAGCATGAGCAAAATCTTGTCTCCTCTACCTACCACTCCAAATAACTTCTGAATAAATATTCCAGTACAGACTCAATGCCAACGTATGGATCGTCATCTTGTTGTCCACACATGTTTTAGTCTTGGATCAGTTATAGCTTTACTTGCACAGTACATACTTTCTACTGATGTTATTTATTGGAGCAGAAGGGTGGCTTAGTGATAAGATCTCTGCCTTACAGCTCCAGGTTCTGGGACTCAAACACGATCTCCATTCACTGTCTGCATGATGTTTTCTGTTATTTTCATGTCTGTGTGGGTTTTCTCTGGGTACTCTTGTTTCATTCCATACCAAAAAGTGTGCTATTTGATTGCCTACACTAAAGGTGTAAAACAAAATTGCTCATATCTGTGTTATAGCTAACCTATCCCTTTTGGCTAGAGTCATGGTTGAAAATGATCAGAAAAAGAACAGTTCACTTGCCCAGTTAATAAATAAAAATAATTGTGTGTGCGCATTACATTTAAGATAAATTTAGGAATATGTGTGCATTCTACCCACATAGGCTTCTAACATTTTGTTGAGATATTAGGTTGCTTGATCTTAGAATTTCTCTTGACTAGGATAGCTGCCACTTGTTTATTTATATGTTCAACTTAAACAATGATGATACGCATTCATGTTCTGAAAACCATTTTGTCGATTAGAAGACACGTATATCAATTGAAATAATGTTATGTGGGCTTCAGATTTATAAATCAGGTTAAACCTAGCTTTTTCTTTTTTTGGGGGGCATGAATCACATTAAGATTTCTTGGCATGAACTTTAGCATCACGCATCTGTGGTAAAGTTAAAATTTTATCTATCTCTATATAGATATATATGTATATATATATATATATATATATATATATATATATATATATATATATATATATATATATATACACACACACACACACACACAGACACACACACACACACACACACACACACACACACACACACACACACACACACACACACACACACACACACATAAAGAAGTTACTCTCTGATTAGAGTAGAAGCAAACAGAGGTAAATGCAACCACTCCTCAAGAAAAGAGCAGCAGCTGGCCACCAGCAATAACTTACTTTAAATACTGGAAATACAAACTCTGAACTTCACTTGGATCCTTTTGGCCTAATCCTGACAACAACTGTCTAATGAATGTATATGCGACATGACAGATAGATGCTCCACACCAGTGGTCACCCCCTCATTGGTTAGGTCTGATCATAAGCAAATCACCCTTGACGTCCACATCCCACCCCCAGCCCCCAGTAAGGAATCCTCTGTAAAAAAAAACTTCTCAAAAACCAACTTCATGCTACCCAAGTCAGAAGTGACAAACTTCATGACACCCATGCAGATGGGAGCTGAAAGTTCAACTGCTGAATCCTACACTAAGGCACTGTACGAGCACATCCACTCGTGCATGAATCGTGCCATCCCAAATAGAACCAAGATGGTCTCCTCCAAAAAAAGGAAGCCAATCTGGTGGTCCCTTGCCATAAACAAACTTTACAACAAAAGGAAAAAACTGTTGCAGGAAAAGAGGAAAATCCCAGGATGCAAAAAATTCCCTTACCAGCCTCAGTAAGAAGCTGAGATCCCTCATAAAATCCTCCAAAGCTAGTTACAAAAATAAAATTGCCAAAAATTCCAAAGACAACCACAAAGCATTCTATAGTTATGTCAAGAATCTAAATGTAAATGCTCAGATATGCTCTGAGCTACAACAGAATGCTATTAAGTATACTGATCGCAAAGATATTGCCAATATCCTGGCAAATCGATTTAGTGCAAACTTCACCCCCCCTTACCCCCTAAAAGGCCCATCTCAATAACAAAAGATTGCCAAATTCCGGTAATCACGGCCACACAGGTAGAAACCGCACTCTCCAAAGCTAAAAATACAGCATCCATGGGACCAGATGACATCCCGGGCTGTGTACTACATGAACTACAAAATGAACTGGCACCTCACCTAAGTGTCAAGTATAATCATAGCCTCACCTCAGGCTTCGTGCCCACTGAGTGGTACACAGCTACAGTTATCCCACTCCACAAGGGGGGATCCACCTTGGATCCTAGGAACTACCGTCCCATCAGTCTGACGAGCCTGATCTGCAAAGGCATGGAACACATTATCATGGAACTTATAAACAAAGACATTGGCAACCTTCAAACACTGGACCCCACCCAGTTTGGGTTCGTGAAGGGCCGATCTTGTCTCCTGAACCTGATTGACTTCTTCAAATAAGTCTCCAGAGCTGTGGACGAGGGTAAGGCAGTCCACACAGCCTATCTGGACCTCACCAAGGCCTTTGACACCATCCTCCACTCTGGAATCATAAATAAACTTACTAATCTGGGTATAAATCCCTACATCACTCGATGGGTTTCCAACTGGCTTACTGACAGAACCCAGACTGTAAAAGTAGCCGACTCCAAATCTAGCTCCAGCCAAGTGACAAGTGGAGTACCTCAGGGTTCAGTCCTGGGACCACTCTTGCTTGGCATCTACTTCTCTGAAGTAGAGGCCAACACTAAGGGACTCCAGCTAACAAAGTTCGCAGATGACTGCAAACTGGGAGCCATTATTGAATCCCCAAATGATGTAGATATTCTACAAAAGGGCCTTACAGAAACAGATGCTTTGTGCCAGAGCCATGGGCTCAAGCTTAATGCCAAGAAATGTATAGTTATCCCCTTTGGGAAAAAACATGTACCCATGGATTACCACATAGGTGGCAATACACTAAACAATGAAAGTGTGATGAGAGACTTAGGGATACAGGTGGACAGTGGTCTCACCTTCGATAGCCACATCACCACAACATTCAGGAAATCCTTCTATGTGGCACACCTCATCTCTAAGGGCTTTTCATCCAGAAAAAAGGAGGTCATTGTCCCAATGTACTCATCCCTCATTAGACCCATTATAGAGTACAACGCTCCATTTGGTATTTACCTCACAAGACATCTGCAATAGCTGGAAAGGCCGCAGAAATACCTCACTAAAAGAATCACAGGCCTAAAGCAGATGCCCTATACTGACCATCTAAAAAAACTCCAGCTATACTCTGAGGCATATCATCTACTCAGAGGCGATCTCTGCTTAACATACAAGGCCATGTAAAACCTTGAGCTGTTGGGCATGCTCCACTTAAAGAAATCCCAATCCCTCAGAGCCACATGCTCCAGGGATCTAAACCTTGCCATCACAATGAAAAAAAAAAAATGGAGGAATAGGTTCCTGACCCAGAGACTCCCCATATTTTGGAATAGACTGCCCATACATGTCAAGCAGAGTGCCTCCTTGGCGCTCTTCAAAAGGAACCTTGACGATTGGATGGGAGATAGGAAATTCACCCCAGGGATCACGTCAGTCGCCCTGCTAGACAGGGGTCCAGGGAAGTAAATATTGCGGGAAGAAATATCCAGGGAATTGTTATGGCTAGGCTTGTATAGGCCCTAGGGCCGACAGCCTAGTACCAACCTATGAACCTATGAGTGACATGCACAAAGCAGCTATACCAAGCAATGGATGAAACAACACAGGTACCTATATGTACAAAAGTAAATATCTTGAGCAATGCATTACTACAAATTATTTTCCTAGCTATAGCCTATCTACCACAAACAGAGAAGGTAAACAATCTATATAAAAAGGAAGATCTGCTTTGTAAAAACACATGTAAATTCTTATGAGAATACAGAACATGAGTTGGAACAGGATGATGCTTAAAAAATGTAAGAGATAGTTAATAACAGTTCAGTTAGATTCAGGAATACATAATAAGATAAGGAGCAGGTTCTTCCTACAAAAGGTGGGAGCAGACAAAGTGGAATACCCTAAGGGAAGAAGAGAGACCTGAAACTGTAAAACTATATAAAAAGGGCAATTGTCTAGTTATGAACACGTAAAGATGGAAGGTTAACCATCGTACTGCATGGTAACCAAATGAAATGCTAGAACTATACAGGGAATGAAAATCAGTTTGTACAATTTATTTTTATTTATTTGCATTTGTTTACTGTGAATGTTTGACTGACCCAGAATGGACCCATTTTTAGCAGAGCTCCAACACAAACTGACATTATACATATTAAGCATATACATACATCCCATTGAGGAAGGCTCCAACATTGGCTTAACATTACAAACCTTGCAAAAACATATTCCAGAAAAAATAAATACTAGGTAAGCATCCAATTTAAGATGCTCCAAATCCTGAAGAATAATATTCAAAAAGAATTGAATATTAGTGTAAAAGAAAGAAAGAGCTAATAAGGCAATGAAATATTAGAGCAGTAAACCCACGAGACAGATGCTGTGCAGACGATGAAATACTGAGAGTTAAATACAATTAAGGGAAATGGAAAGAAAGGCAAGTCAAGTAACCCCCAAAGTCCTAGACCAGAATCTAGAAGAAAAGAATTGTAAGAGGAAATAGGGAATGGGTAATTCCTGAAATCTAAGGGGAATAACAGAAATAGTTACAACTTTGGATGACACACTGGTGCTGTTTACACAGTGGCATGTAAATACAAATCAACAAGGGAGACAAAGACAATATACAATTCTGAAAAAGGAAACATGCAGACAGCCAGTAATGTGGATAGACAAAACAAATGCAAGAAACTAGACCCCTGTGCTTTTACTATAAAATACCAGGCAAAGGCACCACATATATCTGCTCCACAAATGCTACAAGCTAATGTGCTTTAACACTTAATACTCATAAGAAAGGAAAATATCAATGTAATAAAGACAGCCACAGTTTTAGCTTACTCCTTTTGATGCAGCACTGGAAGTTTGTAATCCAACTTAGAATGGCTGCATTCTGAGCCTTATGACAAAAATCACAGATTCATAGGTGTATACATGGCTAACAACAACTAGGGCCTTTCTAAGCCTGGCTGTGCAACTGAAATGTTTCCCACAATTTATGTTTTAGATGTATATATAGTGAGTGATTGTTGGCTATGACATGATCACTGACTGCCTCTGTCCATCAGCGGCGTAAGTGCCAGATCAGTGCTGAATATTTGATTTTCCATCCAATGGTCCAAATTATGCTTAAATAGGGTTAGGTAGGGACTTTGCTTCACATGAATGTGGAGGTAGTTGCAGAGAAAGGGAATTATCTTAGATATATATCTGTCTTTCCAACATTTCCTATTTATGTTGCATGCAAAATATAGGTCTTTAGGTCTAGTAGTTCTGATGTGTATGTTTTGTGGATGTGCTTCATCACAGCAGGGTCCAGGGATGCCTTGTATACCAGACATAGATCATCTCTCAGAAGTCTATAGGAGACCAAGTATAGAATTAGGGCTTTGAGGCTATCCACATAGGACAATGTGTCTTCTTTTGTAAGGAAACTTTGTGGATGTACAGGTTGCTGCATGTATCTGGTCAGTACATACAGAAGGGGACATTATACTCAATGATGGGTCTGATGAGGGAAGAGTGCAATGGTACAATGACTTCTCTGGAAGTAGATGCCATGCTCTTACTTATAAGTTGTGCAGCATAGAAGGATTTCCTTACTACCTTGGATACATATTGCTCGAAGGCCAGGTTACTGTCTTGATGTTTTCCCAGATCACTGACTAGTGGGTCAACTCCTAGGGTTGTTTTATTGATGAAATAGTTTCCTGGGAAGGCTGACTTCAAAAAACATACTATAATGCATTTCATGGCATTGAGTTTTAAGCTGTGTCTTTGGCACCATTCATTTGCCTGTGTTAGATGCTCTTGTAAGACATCAGTGTCTTGGGGGGAATTCTATGACTGTTCCCAGTTTGCAATCATCTACAAACTTGGTCAGCCAGAGGCCTTTGACATTGGTCTCAACTTCTGAGACGTAGATGCCAAAGAGGAATGGGCCCAACACAGAGTCTTTAGGGACTTCACTGTAGACTGGCCTCTTTGAGGAAGTGGTCTCACCAATCCTAACTTTCTGGGTCCTAACTGTGAGCCAGCTTGCTATCCAGCATGTTATATAGGGATTTATACCTAATTCTATAAGTTTGTTAACACTGCCCAAGGGGGGTACTGTATCAAAAGCCTTAGCCAGGTCAAGATAGGCAGTATGCACCACTTTCCCATCGTCCATTGCCTTGGTGAGCTTCTCATAAAAGTCCACCAGGTTTAGTAGGAATGACCTTCCTTTGACAAAACCAAACTGGGATGGATCCAATATGTGAAGGCCTCCTATGTCTTTTTTGATCATTTTCATGATAATTCTTTCCACTGCTTTGCATATAAGACTAGTCAAACTAATGGCTGTGCAGTTTCTGGGATCTGTTTATGGTCCATCCTTATGAAGAGGGATGACCACTGCAATCCACTAGTCTCATGGCATGAAGCCTGTTTTAAGACTATAGTTAAATAATAAATTCACTGGCCCCTATTCAGGAGGTATTCTGGGATATTATCAGGGCCCATTGAGGCTGTGTTTTTGGTCTTATTTATAGTTGGAGGGGTTACGTTTGAAGGTATTTCTTGGAAGGTGGCCGGGGGTGAGTGAGGGATAAAGATGGAACTGATTTTGTCAGCCATCAGATTTGCTATATTGCTCAGCTCAGTAAATGTGACACCATTAACCATCAGTTCAACAGCCTGCTGTGTGCTTCCTTTGAGGTTTCTGACATAGCTGAAGAAGACCATTTATGGTAATCTTTTGTCTGGGACACTATTTTGACTTTAAAATGAGCTTAATTGGACTTAATTAGCTATCTTAGCTGCCTGATTATTTTGTTGAGAGAGTTCTTATCTTTATTGGAGTTACACTTCCTGATTTTTAGCCATGTTTTTTTTTTCCTTTTGTTGTATAACCTGTTTAATCTGGCATGCCATCAGAGTGGTTTATTTTTTGGAGTTAGTTTTGAGTTTACTTCTGGTAGGTGCAGCAGCCTGTATGCAGCCACTGACATGGTGGTACAGAGTTTTTGGGAACAACTCTGAGTAGGCTCCTGTGTTCTCTAGGTTTGGAGGGACACTGAATTTTGACACACTATTGCTTAATAAAAGGTAGTTTGCCTTGGAATAGTTCCTAATTGTGACTAGGTTTACTGTGGTAACAGGCTGATTTTGATTTGGAAGGAGACAGCTTTATAGTTGGACCTTAACAGGGAGGATGTGACATTAGGGGTGGAGCAGTGTTCTTCCATATTTGTAAGCAAAAGGTCCAGTATGTTGAAACCTCTGTTGGGCATATGCACCAGCTGGTTAAGGTTGCTTGTATTTACAAAGTTCAGAAATCTCTGTACCTGCAGATTTGGGGCTGTGTAGGATTCCCAGTCTATAAACAGGTAATTAAAGTACCCCACGATTGAAGTGTTAGGTTGGATAGTGAGCGTCTCCACGAGGTATGTGCTATTGCTATGAGTTTTGTAGGACAGTGAGGGTGACCTACAGCTTGCTAGGATATGGTACAAAATGTTATCTGTAGTGATCTATATGTGGAGAAACTCCAGCACAATATCCTGTTTAACCAACCTAGAGGTATGCTGGTTACTGATGTATGTAGAGACACCTCTGTGTTTAGTCTGTGTATGTGCAGCTACTGGTCTAAAAGTGTGGAAATCTTGCACTGTTGGGGGACTCTCTGCAACTTTAAACTATGTCTGGGTTACAGCACAGATGTCTATATTATCCAGGGTGAGGAGGGCTTGAAAGGAGTTTAGCTTTTTCTTTAGGCTCTTGGCATTGAATAGTAACACACTGAGGTTCAGTTGAGTTGATTTTGTTATGTTCATAGGTTTGTCCATTTGGCATTGCCTAAAAAGGCTCTATGGGGAAGGATAAAGTTTTAGCCAGTATTCAAAAGTCTAGAGGGGACCGATGTAGACCATCCTTGGCAAAGAAATGTGGTCTGCTAACCATTTCTTCTCATGTTGACAAATATTGGATCCCCTTAGTGTGACACCAGAAACTCAGCCAATTGTTAAAATCAGTCATCTTTTGTTTGTATTGTTGTATCATGCTTGGTGACAATAATATGCTGCTTAACACTATGCTCATACCATCCTGAGACTCATAGTTAGAGAGATCTACAATATCTGTCTTCACATAGCCGGCGTTAGGCACCCGCGGAACCCGCGGCCGCGGGGAGCCCCCGATTACTTACCCGCAAATAAGGGCCCCGATGGTCCGACCGGCATTTATGCTACTTCGGCTCGGCTCCTCGTGGATGTCTAGCTGCTCCATCATCCTCATCCGCGGGTTACTTACTAGTCCAACCGGCGTGTACTTTGCTTCGGCTCGGCTCCTCATGGACATCTAGCTGCTCCGTCGTCGCGAAACTGCATTTCCGTTTTCCCGTTTTTTTTTTTTTTTTTGATTGGCTGGCAAGCTGCACTCAATCAGGTCCGCTCGCTGAAACAGGGGATCTGATTGGTTGCAGCAGCCTGCGAACTAAGTCCCTTTGTGGTTTTTTTTTTTTTTTTTTGATTGGCTGGCAAGCTGCACTCAATCAGGTCCGCTCTCATTTCCGTTTTCAGTTTTTGTAGTAAGTTTTCAGTTTTTTTACACATTTGTTAAACGCTGTTCTGCTATCTAGGTTTATAGTACTGTTTTACACTATCCCTGCTGTTGCACCTTGTTCTGTAGTTTTTTGGCTGTTTGAATTGTGCTGAGAGGTTAGGAGGTTGATGGGGCATGTACGTTGCTTAAAATGCATAATGTTGGGAGGGTGGTTTGCAGCTGTGAGAATGTTGCTGTTGAAGGCATAGATGTTTTGAATGTATACTAATGCAAGCCTTGTGAACTACTATTGCATATAACTTCAATGTTCTAATCACTGATGCAATAACTGCAATGTTTTCGTTGTCCGTACTTAATGTGTTGAAAGTTTGGGAGTGTGGTTAGGACCTGTGAGAATGTTGTAGTGTTCAGTGTTTGACTGGAGCCTTTTAATGGGGTCATGTAATAGGACATTGTTAATGCTATGCCTATGCTTTTTGTTTTCACTTTATCCAGGATTATTGCATCGCCGGTGGGGGTTCTGTAGAATGTACTAGTATCTTAATGCATGCTAATGCAAATACTGTTCTGTTAAGGGTTATAGTACTGCTTAAATATCGCTAGTGTTACAGCTTGTTCCGAGTTATTTTAGCTGTTTGGATTATGTAATTTAGAGTATGCTGGTACCTGTACATTGTTTAAAAAGCCCAATGTTGGGAGAGTAGTTAGTGGCTGTGAGAATGTTGCAGTGTTCAATGTTTGCCTGAAGTTTTTAATGTGGGGCCACACACACTAAAGCACATTGTTAATGCTACGCCTATGTTGCATGCTAATGCAAATACTGTTCTGTCGAGGGAATTAGTACGGCTTAAATATCCCTAGTGTTACAGCTTCTTCTGAGTTATTTTTGGCTGTTTGGATTATGTAATTTGGAGGATGATGGAGCCTGATATCTTAATACATGCTAATGTAAACACTGTTCAGCTGTCTAGGTTTATAGTACTGTTTAACTATCCCTGATGTTACGCCTTGTTCTGCAGTTATTATTGACTGTCTGAATTATGCTCTTTGGAGGTTGAGAGAACTTGTGCATTGTTTACCATGCCTAATGTCAGGAGGGTAGTTAATAGCTGTGAGAATGTTGTAAAAGGTGTGGATGTTCGAATGTATACAAATGCACACCCTGTTATGCTACTATTGTTTACCAACAATGTACTGATGCAATGGCTTACCTTTTATCATTGTCCGTACTTATTGTGTTGAAAGGTTTGGAGTGTGGTTAGGGCCTGTGAGAATGTTGCAGTGTCCATTGTTTGCTTGGAGTATTTTTAATAGGGGTCACAGACTGTAAGCACATTGTTTATGCTATGACTTTTTGTTTTCACTTCATCCAGAATTCTGCCTAGACTTGGGGGGGGTTAAGAATTCCGCAGAATGTACTGATATCTTAATGCCTGCTAATGCAAACACTGTTCTGCTATCTGTTTATAGTGCTGTCTAACTGTTCTTCATATGCTTTGTTGCAATGACTTATTTTTATGGTCCATAGCTATTGAAAGTTTGGGAGTGTGGGTAGGGCCTGTGAGAATGTGGCAGTGTCCATTGTTTGGAGTTTTTTTTGTAATGGGGAGTGTCAGACTGTAAGCACATTGGTAATTTTTTTCACTTTGTCCAAAATTGTGCCGAGATGGGGGGGGGGGGTAAGAATTCCACAGAATGTACTGATGTCTCTAATGCATACTACTGCAAACACTGCTCTACTATCCAAGTTTTTTGGCTGTCTGAATTAAGTTGACAATTTTAGGAGGTTGACGGGGCCTGTGAAAATTGTGTCCAGATGTTTGTTTTTTAGCCTGTTCTCTCTCAGTGATTGCATAGCACAATGTGGACAGCTGAGGCTAACAGAAATGGACTTCTTGTTTCATACCCTCCACGTAATGCATGGTACATTCCTTAGATTTATGCTTTTGTACACTGATCCTGTGCTAAGAGGGGTTGTGGGAATGTCAGTCTCCCAGTCTGTGTGCCACTTCATCCTTCACACATGAGGTTGTCTAGCAAATCCATGATTTCACTCCTTTGTTCAAAAAATTATTTTGATTTGTTCAAGTCTGCTAAGAGATTGAGAGGGAGTGGGCATGTGTAGTCTGTATTGTACCGTAACATTTGTCTTGCCTCAATTTGGTGTGTTCTCCTTCAAACTTGTGCCTCTCCTAGTCATTAGTTCTTTCAGACTTTAGTCTAAGAAGCTTGTAATATCAATCTTTTGCATCATCTGTGGCCACTTCACATGTTTAGGGGATGACAGGAGAAGAATTGTGTAGAAAAAGCTGACATTCACCTCTAGTGATAGATATCTAACATGAAACTGTAACCTGGGCCTCTCATTACTTGTTTGTGCCTACTGGTTAGTCATTTTTCAGTCTTTCTGCCTGCAGTGCAATAGACTGTCAATGAAAGCCATTAAGCATTTTTAATAACAGTATGACCAAAGGACTCTGTATATGTAGTAATTCTGCTTTACTTCCATTCCCAGTTAGAGATGAAGCACATATTTGTCAGGAGCAGCAAAAGAAAGCTTCAGCAGCAGAGAAATGAGGATGCAAAGAGACAGGGTTCCATTATGAAATTTTTCTGTGACTCATCAGTGAGGGAGATTCAGGAAAAGTCTGCCTTCAGGACAACACAATGGTTTTGCATTACAGTCTGACCACTGTGAGGCCAGCATCCTTTCACTAGAAAGTAACAACTTTCTTCCGGCCACACCACAGGCTACTTCCTGTGGACCTACAGCCATTACCATGGGTGAAAGCACGGCAGCAAATGCAGACTCACCTGAGGTGTTGCCTGGATCACCAGACTTTGATACAGAAGGAGCCCATACTTCCATAGTGACAGATGTGGCCTATGACTTGCAGGGAGTGTCGGGTACATCTTTGGAGGATCTAGGGACTTGGCCAGACTTGATTAGGGATGAGTTTAGGGTAGCTGCCATTCAGCATGGACCTGTGCAAGTGGTGTTAACACAGTTCCCAGTCAATGAGCAGAAAAGAAGATTTACATCTGAGAACTACTTCCATGTGCTGCCTAATGGAGCGAGAGCAAAACGCACTTGGCTGACATATTCGGTCTCAAAGGATGCACTGTTTTGCTTTCCATGCAAATTGTTTGGACATTCTAACCATCTTCTCCGGTCAGGTGGTTACAAAGCATGGAGAGAGATGTCCAAAGCTTTACACAGCCATGACAGAGTGCCAGAGCATATGGCATGCATGATGAAGTGGAAGGAACTGGACAACAGAATAAAGAGTAGGCAGACTATGGATGATAAGAGATAAGCAGTGGTTGAAAAGGAGATAACTCACTGGCGTGGTGTGTTAGAACGCATTATTGCTGTTGTCCAGTACTTGGCAGAACGGAACATGGCATTCCGTGGTACAACTGATGCCCTGGACACCTATGGCAATGGCAACTTCTTAGGTCAAGTGCAACTTTTATCGCAGTTTGACCCTGTTATGGCTGAACATTTGCGTCGTATTCGTAATAAAGAGATAATGGATCACTATCTTGGGAAGGACATACAGAATGAAGTTATCCAGTTGATTGCAAATGCTATCTTAAGGATCATAGTAGGGAAGGTGAAGGACACTAGGTACTTTTCTGTGATTCTTGGTTGCACGCCAGATATCAGCAATCAAGAGCAAATGACTGTAGTAGTTCGGTATGTGGACATTTCACAGACTGTAGCCACAGTTGAGGAACATTTTCTGGGATTTGTGCCTGTGAATGACACAACTGGGGCAGGGCTGACAGAAGCTCTTCTTAAGACTCTTCAAAATCATCAACTGGACATTAATGACTGTTGAGGACAAGGATATGACAATGGCAGCAACATGAAGGGGAAACGCGCTGGACTGCAGGCCCGGATAAAACAGATGAATTCAAGGGCTTTTATGTGCCATGTGCCTGCCATAATTTAAATCTTATAGTTAGTGATGGAGCACATTCATCAGTACAGGCAGTGTCATTCTTTGGATGTCTGCAGAACATTTACGTACTCTGTTCAGCATCAACAAACAGATGGCAGATCTTAAACGGCACACAAATGTCACTGTGAAGCCACTGTCGGAGACTCGCTGGGAATGCAGGATAGACTCTGTCAAGGCAGTAAGATTTCAGTTGAAGGAGTCATTGAGGCATTACAGGAGATAGGGGAAGCAGTCCATACAAATGATGCTGCAACATATCAACAAGCAAGAGGACTGTGCTCAGAACTTATGTCATACCAGTTCATTGTATGTTTAGTGGTTTGGTATGATGTGCTGACAGAGGTAAATCGTGCAAGCAAAGTTCTGCAGAGTCCATCTGTTGATATTTCAACATGTGTCAAAGTGCTGGCATCCACTATGGACCTGCTTAAGAATTACAGAGAAACAGGATTTCAACATGCCATGGTAAGCCTCCAAGATAGCAGAAGAACTGGATGTTGGCACCACATTTCAAGAAAAGAGACGAAGGAAAGTAAAACGGTTCTTTGACTATGAAGGAGAAGATGAGACTGTACAGGATCCAGCGATAAAATTACGTGTAGAGTTCTTCAATGTGCTGCTGGACACAACAATCCAATCGCTTTACTGACCGGTTTCAGCAGCTTTCCGAGTTTGATAAGGCCTTTGGATTTTTATCAAATATTAAAGCCTTGAGTGATGTTGCAGAAGACACACTGCTGCAACACTGCAAGGCTCTGAAAGAACAACTGACTGACAGAAAAAGTGGCCACTGTGATATTGATGACTCTGACCTTGGACACGAACTTAAAAGCCTTTCTCGAATGATTGATAATGAATCGTCACCACTGACTGTGTTAAATTTCCTTATTCGCAACCACTTGCAAGACATATATATAAATACTTATGTTTCAATGCGCATTTATTTGACTGCACCTGTTACAGTGGCTACTGCAGAACGCAGCTTTTCTAAGTTGAAACTCATAAAGACATACCTGCGTTCGTCAATGAGTCAGGAGAGACTTTCAGGCTTAGCTGTGCTCTCAATTGAGCATGAAGTGGGCCGAAGTGTATCACATGGCAGCCTCATTGAAGATTTTGTCCGGAAGAAAATTCGTAAGATCCCAGTAAAACTGTAGATTAGGTATGTGCTCATATTTCCTTTCCAGTAATCTTTTATAATGCTGTCAGGCAGTAATTTCAGGTAGTACCTTAGTCTGGCTTGTATGCTGTGTATTCACTGTTTTTGTTTACGTACCTCCAACAGGTAGGACCATGAGGATGGAACTAGCAGGATGTTAGGCAAAGGCAGCTAGGATCAGCTGGACTCGGAGTGGCAGGACTTGTCAGGAGCAGAAGGACTCATGTGGAGTGGCAGGGTAGTGGCAGGACTCATCAGGATGGTATGACAGTTGGGAGCAGCAAGACTCTTCAAGGGCTAGGACAGAAGCGAAGGAAGAACAGACAAGTGGCAGCACAGTTGGGAGCAGCAAGACTCTTCAAGGGCTAGGACAGAAGCGAAGGAAGAACAGACAAGTGGCAGCACAGTTGGGAGCAGCAAGACTCTTCAAGGGCTAGGACAGAAGCGAAGGAAGAACAGACAAGTGGCAGCAGTCAGAAGCTGAAGAGGTAAATGCATATGGAAGATGAATGCCACTTTGGTATTCATCTTTTTCTTTCTGGGTTTGAGTCTGCCTGTGTCAGACTTACTAATCCCCATTACTCTCATGTGCATGGGTTTGAGTCTGCCTCAGGCTCAGTAATCTCCATGGCTTTCCCTTGTATGTTGTCTGTAATCTTTTCTGTGTCCCATAGCTGTGTTGTGTACATCTGCAGTGTGACTGTTCATGTCAGTAATTGTGTGGGTGTTAATGTTCAGTCTTGCTGTAGTGCTGTCTTTTATCATGTGTGTGGGAGTCTGTGTCTCTGTCTCGGGGTCAGTCTGTGTGTGTGTGGGTCTGTGTCTCTGTCTCTGTGTGTGGGAGTGTGTGTGTGAGTCTGTGTGTGTGTGAGTCTGTGTGTGTGTGAGTCTGTGTGTGTGTGGGAGTCTGTGTGTGTGTGTGTGTGTGGGAGTCTCTGTGTGTGTGTGTGGGAGTCTCTGTGTGTGTGTGTGTGGGAGTCTCTGTGTGTGTGTGTGGGAGTCTCTGTGTGTGTGTGTGTGGGAGTCTCTGTGTGTGGGAGTCTCTGTCTCTGCCTGTGTGTGTGTGTGTGTGTGTGTGGGAGTCTCTGTCTCTGTCTGTGTGTGTGTGGGAGTCTCTGTCTGTGTGTGTGTGTGTGGGAGTCTCTGTCTGTCTGTGTGTGTGTGGGAGTCTCTGTCTCTGTGTGTGGGAGTCTGTCTCTCTGTGTGTGGGAGTCTGTGTCTCTGTGTGTGGAATCTCTGCCTCTGTGTGTGTGTGGAGTCTCTGTCTGTGTGTGTGTGTGGAGTCTCTGTCTCTGTGTGTGTGTGGAGTCTCTGTCTCTGTGTGTGTGGGAGTCTCTGTCTCTGTCTCTGTGTGTGTGGGAGTCTCTGTCTCTGTCTCTGTGTGTGTGGGAGTCTGTGTCTCTGTCTCTGTGTGTGTGGGAGTCTGTGTCTCTGTCTCTCTCTGTGTGGGAGTCTGTGTCTCTGTCTCTCTCTATGTGGGAGTCTGTGTCTCTGTCTCTCTGTGTGGGAGTCTGTGTCTGGGAGTTTGTGTACCTCTGTGGGACTGGCTACCTTGATGCGGTACAGAGGCTTGTCGTAATGTAACAACATTGCTACTAAATGCCAGTCAATGTGGGTGTCTTTGGGGAGTCAGTGTAGGTGTCTGTGTACCTCTTTGGGACTGGATACCTTGATGCAGTACAGAGGCTTGTCATAATGTAACATTGCTACTAAATGCCAGCTGTAGCTCTTTATCTCATGGCACAAAATCTGGACAAAGCCACAGATAATGGGTTTCCAGCCCCAAAGATCTGGGCAAATTTTAAATATTGCTGTTATAAACTGAATGTTGCCATAGATGTTCTGAAGGGTATAAACTGAAATGCCTGTCATTTAATGAATTCAGTCATCAATGATTGCCACAAAACAGACCAAACAAGAGTCACATCTGGACATTCTTTGAAAATCTGGGCAGTTGAGTATCCAGTCAGTGTCTGCATCTGTGAGTGGCAACCTTGCTGTGGTACAGGGATTTCATAATGTCACATTGGTACTCGATGCCAGTCAGTGTGTGCACCTGTGAGTTGCTACCTTGTCATGTGCACCTGAGTCACTACCTTGCTGTGGTACAGGGGTTTATCAGGATTGTAACATTGGCACTAAATGCTAGTCAGTGTGTGCACACCTGTGAGTAGCTACCATGCTGTGGTACAGGGGGTTGTCTTAGTGCAACATTGGTATTAAGTGTCAGTCAGTGTGTACCTGTGATTGGCTACCGTACTGTAGTACAGAAGTTTATCATAATGTAACCTTGGTACTAAATGCCAGTCTGGGCTTGGCACAAATTCTTAATGATCTGAATGTAGTGACACTAGTGGTTAAATGGTGCTGGATGAGCTTGACAGGGAAGGAGGTGCAATAGCAATGTGGTCACGCTTTATGTTCTCTTGAGTAGGGCCCCCAACTTGAACCTTGCTGGGGGCCCCCAAAATGCTAGCACCAGCCCTGGTCTTCATATAGTCTAGGGAGGTACATTTCAGGTGATTTACACATAATGGACTATGACTGAATCATTCTGGTACCTGTGGTGCAATGACTTCAGAGCATGTATAGTTTGGCAGATTCTGCCTCCAGATAGGCAATTAACTGTTCTCTTCTCCTTGTTCAGCCTGGTTTGAGGGACATCAGCATGTCTTACAATGGAATTGCCTATGACTAGAGTCCTGGGAAGTTTATTTGCTTGCCTTATGGGCTTTGTATTTGAGGATCCACTGATTATGGCTGTATGTATGGTGTTAGTTGTTGCTTTTGTTGAGTGCTTCTGGGTTTGCTGAAGATAATCTTTGCTGGTGGTTGTTCTAGGTCTTTTTTTTGTTTAGAAAAATTGCATTTAAGTGCCTCAGCATATGTTAGTCTATGTGTGTGTGTTGTGTACTATGTGAGTGGGGTGCTGTGTGCATGGATTTGACAACCTGATGTGTGCTTCTATGCAAGAGCTTACCCTCCAGTGACATTGTGTATGTGTACCTCTCACATTCTGTATCTGTTACTTTAAGGATTAAGTGACTGTCAGTAAACATGAGACAATTGTTACAGTGACTGTCAATACTCGTATTCACCAGGCTGGCTGCAAAGAAAACAGGGAACTGCATATGCAAAAAATGTGCTTTTGTTGTGGGGGGTGGGGGGTTGGAGGCAGACTAGGCTATAAAATACTAATTTTAACAATATTGCTGCTCTAAGCTTGTCAGTGTGCAAGGTATTTGGTCTCTACTTAATGCTTTACAGGGTACCACTTTATGGGCAGTTCTAAAAGGAAAATTAGCTTTTAGATGTCCGAGTCTGTCCAGGCCCCTGGCACAGAGCAGCCCCATGCAAATGTGCTGAATTTATATCTGCATTGCAAATACAGAAAACTGGCTACTGAGCTGTCTGACCAATAAAAAGACTACACTAAGAGACATTTTGTGTGCTTCCCAACTCAGAAAAGGCAAACACCTACTGCCACTAGATGAATAATCCCTGTCCTTGATATGTAAAAACACAGTAAGATGGCATCCAAAATGCACTGCTACCACATACAAACTTAAGCAAACTTAAGAAAAGGTACAAGGAGAGCCAGTAATTCAAGATGTCAACAGCAGTGTACTTTAAACAGCTTATAAAAGTGTGATTATTTAAAAAAAGTACTTTGCTTTGTAGGAATGAGCTACATTGTGGAACAATCATGTCCTCACAGCTCAGATAAATGCTCATATCTTTGAACCATAGGTATTACTGAATAATTGCAAATGTCAAACTGTGCACAGTCTAATATTTACAGTGGTGGTATTAATTAGATTATAGGTCTTAAAGTAGATTTTGTAAATCACAATAAACACAATAAGTATTACTATTTGTAACCTTTAGTAAACAACTTACAATACCTCAATAACATCTCAAGCTGCACATATACTGTCAGCAAAATGTAGTTCATCTAGCAAGATTAAACAGTTCTGTCTATACTGCTTGGTTATTCACATGTTTAGAGAAATATGAAAATTATGACAGCATAAATAAATAGTATATGAATAACATTTCATATCTCTTTAGCTGCACAAGATAAAGGTCATATATCACTGCAATCATAATGGGAGTGAGTGGCAGGTGTCAGTGAACCCAGCTTTGGAGGAGGGAGGTAATTTGACTCATTGCACTGGTGACACCTGCAGGAATAAAGGGGATGATGCTGTCTTTCCCATCTTGGGAGAAAGGAGGTAGCTTGGTGGGTTGCACTTGTAACACCTACAGGAATGCAGGCGTATTGGTGCAGCATGAAAAGACAGTGTGCTGCTTTTTTCAGAGGTTGGACATGTGCAAAAGTGTGCATGCACCTCAAAAAGCAGCTAAAGTGCTACCCCCCCCAAAGGAAGCTGGGGGGTTAAGCTTGGCTTAAACTGTAATACATGACACTTGGCCCTCATGAAAGACTGAATGAGTCAATGGGGTAAAAGAGGGGGGTCACTGGGCTGATCCTGTGGCCAGTGTCAGTGGTGCAACATGTATCACACTCACCTTTGGTGGAGACGGTTGTGGGTTCTATTCTTTCACCAGGTAGAGGGACTGCTGACAATGCAGTGCAGCTCAAGGGATGAGACATGCAACCAAGGTCCCATCTGTTGAAGTTGGTGATAGCTCAGGTTGTTGTTGTCGTTGTGTCTTTCGGCTTTTCCCGGTTAGGGGTCACCACAGTGGAACTCCGGTCTGCTAATGATTGGCAGTAGATTTTTACATGCCGAGTTGCCAGCCCTGATGCACAACCTTCAACGAAGGTACGCCCATTCATGCATGTCTCCACACAGAAGATGCTTTAGCTGAGAATCGATGTAAAAAATACTATGGCATACGTCAAAAAGAGTAGGGGTTCTTTATTATTAATTATAACAACTTATATACACTATTTACATTATATGCATTATTTACAGTTTATTACATTTTACATTACAACATAATATAACTTCATGCATTTCAGTTATTTCAATTATTCCTCCTGCCCTTTTTTCCACAAGCAAAAATGTATCTTCTTCAAAATTTCAGATAATACCCATTTCCCATTATATTTTATTCAGGTTTTCATTCCATACCACATGTGATGTCCATCCTCTGGGCCAGTAATCAAGGAGCCTCAATTCTCACCATGGACACTGGTGAGGGATGCTCACTTGGAACAAAAATAGATACACACAGTATTTCCAGATGCAGCTCTCTGTACCAAGCACAATTTCCCTTAAGAGCACACAGGGAACACACTCTCATCCTGGTGCTGGGTTTCCCACTGTCTCACCAGGCCCAAGTAAGGCTCCACACTGACCACAGCTACACAGCTGAGTCCTCAGCTGAGTGTTCCAAGCCAAGTCCTTCACCACCCTCTCTGTGAAACCAGTGCTCTGTGTCCCTACTCTAAGTAGCTGAGACATGCTCTTTGAGATTTGATATTCACCCCCTCACACACACACCTGGGAAAGGCTAGCACAGATTTACCAGCTATGCCCCCTCTGACCAGACTATAAGGTAGATACTGCCACCAGAACACTCCAAAGCCAGCTACTTTAAGGCTCTTACAAGGGTACACAATTATACTGAGTAAAATACTAATACAAATGGTAGTGTTTGACCAATGCAGCATGGATTTCAGGAATGGTCACAGTGTCACCAAATAAATATAAATACTCTCAAAGGTTAAAATATTCTCTAAAAGACCAGACACAATGAAAAGTTCAAATATATTTAATAATAAAAGAACATGAAAATACTGAATATCTATTTACAACAAACACCAGAGTTTCAACATAGGAAATATTAAAAACAACACCAATGGAAAGGTTCACACCGAAACAGAAAAACAATACTTAACTAATCTCACTATATTTTCCTGACTGATCTAAAGAATTACTGTCCCTTAATTCATGAACTAGAGCAAGACAAGATGAAGTGGGTGAGTGGTCCTTCTTTTGTCAGGTTTCACAAACACACTTGCACTGGCCTGAGACTTCTGTCTCATCTAGTGTTAAAACATCATTTCAGTGCTGGATTACAGAACAACATCACATACATCTAGTCATCTGACTTCTGGTTCCCACACTACCCCCTTTACTAGAAACTGAACCGGAATCTAGCACATATGTGTCATAATATACATACACAGAGCTTTGCTAAGATGTGTTGTAGCATCTGGAAGATATAAAACCATTTCAAAACCTCCCACCCCTTCAAGGGTAGCAATTAGTTCACCCCTAAGGACAATAGAGTACTATTCCTAGTCCTGGTTTTCACAGACATTTTGTCTCTGGCTGCAGTCAGAACTATAAGATGCAATCGTTATGGTCTAAACCAGACAATTTAATTTTTTTTTCAAAGTTAGTAAAAAATATATAAATCACCAGCTTGCACTTTATTAACAAGAACGTCTCAAGTCTCTAGCGCTTCAGCAAGAAATGCCTTCTAGGAGCATTTCTTGCTGAAGTGCTAGAGACTTCAGACGTTCTTGTTAATAAAGTGCAAGCTGATGATTTTTATATTTTTATAGGCCTTTTTGTCATATTTTTATACTTTTGGGACCTTCTTGTTGTATTTTTGTTTTTCAAAGTTAGCTGGACTGAGATTAACCTCTTCTCTTCCAGTATCCTCTGTTACAATATATTCATTTCAACAGCTACAATACAGTCTGACTTACAGGTGTATTTCTTTTCTGTCCAGCAGGACCCAGTGTTGGTAGATTTTTATCACAAGCAGCTTTACAAATACATTTTCAAGACAAGCACCTGTAAAAATCAGTTTGATATACAAATGACATATAATTCTTTACAAAACTCCAGCTAGCTATGCTGGCATATGTTATACATTATTTGCCGTACTTCTGCTGGCATAGCTGGCAATACCTCACATCATCACACTACCCATAAAAGATAAAATAGTTTTCTATCAATTCCTTTCACCTTTCTTTATTACCAAAGTACTCATATTCTATAATATTCATGTGTATAATTTATAGTTTTAAAATCTTCCAACATGCTAATTTCTCCCACAATTTTCTCATTCTTATGCAAGCCAAAAAACATTTTCCATTTTCACAATTTCCTAAGAATAATTGCATTCCCTCTCCTGGATCCTTTTATAGGGCATATTTTCTTTAACAGGCAGCTTACTTATTATCAATCTACACATGAAATCTTTACATTAATGTATTTTTTTACTCCATATGAACCTTGTTTTAATTGCATTTATTTTCATTCTCTAAATTTCTCCAAGAATAAATATAATAGTGTTCACTCATTATATTTGAGTCCCATTCTTTTCTGTTTTTTCCTTCATTTTCTATTTTCAATTTCTGTAATATCTTATTCTGATATTATTTAATATAATAATTTACATTATTCTTCCATCTTTTCCCATATCTTATTCTTTCCCAAATATCTTTATATTTGAATTCTATTATGTAATTTTCTAAATTCCTATTTTCTTCTTTTAATTCTATCAACATTTTTTAAAGATTCAAAGAGGCTACATGAGCTATAAGATTGATTAACCCTAATCCTCCTCCTCCTTCCTTGACATAAAAATTCCTCTCCTTACAGGATTTAGCCTTGATACCCATATAAATGAAAATATAATCAACAATAATTCATTTCCATACTTAGATGGGATCATATATACACTTGCTAAGTAGGCTATCTTACCCAAAGAATAGAATTTATTAAATATACTTTTTCTTGGTTTACCTTTAGTTGTGCATATTACACACAGGTGAACAGCAACTGGGTGAAAGGCAGTTTGCAAGATTTGCAAACGTCAAACGGAAAAAGGTTTGAATGTGCAATGAGCGAATGCACATTAACATTCACTCATTGCACATTCGACATTGTGGGGTGGATTGCACTATAGTGGGGATCAGGAAATGGTCCCTTTCCCCACTGTAGTGCAATCTTGGAGTTAGAATATTAAAGTAGGGGGTGTGGGGGTTGCAGCCCCTACATAGGGGTGCATGGGGGCTTTCCCCATGCAGCCCCCCACATAGGGGGTGCATGGGGGCTTTACCCGCTGCTTTAAATATTTTTGTTTTTTTTATTCGACATTAACATTCAAAAAACAGTGAATCTGCTTTCGATTTGCTGTTTTTCGACCATTAAGGACTATCGCCATTCTCACTTTCATGGTTACGAGTCACTCATATGAGCATTCGTACCACTGATTCGGCATTATAAAGGTAAACCCTGTTTCTTATATAACAAGCTATGTGATCTCCAAAACATACATATTTCTTTCAGCTTTGGTATAAGCCTCTTCCATTGTATTTCTTTCTCCATTTTTATTCCAAATGTTACTCCCAAGATATTTATCTCTTCATCATTAAAGTGAATACCTTCTAAATCACCAAAAAAATCCAGTGCCTTTACTTTTGTCTTTATTAATACGTAAGCCCATCATATTTTAATACTTATTTATTTTTTTTAATTCCTTGTTCCATCCATTTCATATTCTTACTAACCAAAACAAATCATCTGCATAAGTAAGAATAATTGGGATGTATACTCTATCATCCTATACCTTGCCATATTAAATTCTCTATTCATTTTGTTGAAAATCACATTCATAACTAATGCAATTAAAATAATGCTTGTAGGACAACCTTGTCTTATCCCACACTCTACTCTTATTTCTTCACTTAGCCATCCATTTAATGTTATTCTTTCATTATTCTTCTCATACACTGATCTTATAATCTTTATTATTTTATGACTTGCATTATAATATCTTAATATACACCATAATTCCTCATATTGTATTCTATCAAATACTTTAATCACATCTCCTACTATTATTTGAGTTTTCACCTTTGTATTCATAATACTATCTACCACCTCTTTCATAGCCTCTGTACATATTTCTATTTTAACTATCCCTTTTTCCTACCACTCATTGAATACTTCCACAAAATATACTTTTGCCATTCTTCCATATTATAATACATATAATACGCAATACCATTTATTCCTGTAGCTTCCTCCATATCCAAATCATTTAAAATGTCAGCAGACCCTCCATTTATATTTTTTCCATAATCTCATTCTCTTCTTAACTTCAGTTATTCACTTTCCATATTTGCCTCTCTTTTATCTCCCTTTTCTTAAATGTATTTTATATACTGTTTTATCTCAAATATTTTTTTCTTGTGTATTCACTCTTTCTCCTTTATTATTTTCCAGATCCCTTATTATCCTCTCATTTTTTGGATCTAATACAAATACAGAGCCACTTCTTTTTTCCCTTGTAGAAAGTACATTTGCTTATATAACATTTTCTTTTTCTCCTGGTTCATTTTATATATTTCTTCTTCCTTTTCATAAAAGTTTTGTTATTATTAATTATTGCCTCTCTAAATACTATCTGACCTAATAACTTAGATTTTTACTTTTCTTTCCTTCTTCTCATTGCTTGCCATTTAAAAAAACATGTTATATTTTCCTTTAAACCTTATCCACCAATCAGTCCAATTTTCATAAAAGAATTCACATTTCTACATGATCTTTCCATAACTGATCAATTTCCTATCTTCTTCATCTACATCTTTCTCGTACAATCATTTAATACCTTTATCTGACCTTGTATATTCTTCCTTTTCCTTCACTTCTACCAATACAGCCAAATGATATGAAAAAATGTTTCCATTGTTCCTTCTTTTATAATTTTCAAACTATCAGATATTACAAAATAATCATTCTCTGTTTTAATCTCATTTCTTTTACAAGTCCAATGTTTATTAACCCATGAATGTAACTTTCCACTTTGCATTATTTCATATACCCTTTTGACATCATTCCCTTCTTTCTTTCTTTTCCTTCGATCACAGTTAAAACTTCCCACTAATATTATTTCCATATTCACCCATATATAATTTAAGATTTTTTAAACATTTCCTCTCTTTATTTTTTAGCACAATATGCATATACTGCAATAATTCTATAGACATCTCTCTTATACCTTATATCTAACAATGTTATTCTACCAAATTTAACTATAGTATAATCTAACATTTTTAATTGTTTCATTACATAACACAGCAATCCCTGAGCATGTATCTTTTCCCATATTCTACACAATGCTTTTACTCCATAACTCCTCCATCTGCATTCTTTCTTCTTTTGTTAATAATCTTGTGTCTTCTAAAATAATTACATGCATGTCAAGTAGCATACACCATTCTAAAACATTTGACCTTCTTTTAATCTTCTTTATACTATTAACATGTATTGATATAAGTTTGAAGTTCTTTTGAATTTTTTGTATTTTTCTATCTTATCCCTTGTCTTTTTTATTTTCTTTCGCAATCACACTTTTAAATTTTCTTTTTCTGTCTTTCACACTTCTCCCTATTGAATTATTTTTTCCTCTCACTATTTTCAGTTATGTCTTCTTCTTCACTTGTTTCCAGTTCTAAGTCTTCACTTTCATTGTTCTCATTTTCCTCATGCATTATATGTTTTTTAATTCTCCTCTTGTATGGTATTTTGTTTTTCATGCTCATATTCTACACTTCTTTCTATATCATATACATATTCCTGCATTTGTTCTTGCTTTTCAGCTTATATTTGTCACAACTGAACCAATCATGTCCCGTTTTCCCACTTTTTTACACATTAAATCACATTTATTTGCTTCATTTCCCATCTTTCCACAAACAAAACATTTTCTCTTATCACAATTATTTATTAAATGATAATTCTTTCTACAGGAAAAAAAAGTTTTTGGCTGTCCCCTATATCTAAGAAAATTTCTATTGCTTTCAGTATATATTACACTTGGAATATGCACAAGCTTGTCATTTTTCATTTTCAAAATTATCCCACAATCCCACCCAGTCCACAAACCTCTGTCATCATATATTTTTACAGTGTCAAGACTTCCTTACATGCAGTCTTTAAATAGTCCTTTAAGACTTATTTATCCACCTCAGAATTGATATGTCAGAATGTTGTTCATTGATTTTAGTTCTGCCTTTAACACTGTAATCCCCCAGAATTTGATACTGAAGTTGATCCAGCTGGGCATCAACACCCCCATATGTAACTGGATACTGGACTTTCTCATCAACAGACCCCAAAAAGTATGTGTAGGAAATAACAGCTCAGTCGATATTACACTGAGGACAGGCGTCCCTCAGGCCTGCATCCTGAGTCCTCTGCTGTTCACCTTGTTGACACATGACTGCATAGCCAAGCATGTATCCAAAAAAATCATCAAGTTTGCAGATGATACCACAGTTATAGGTCTTGTCAGAAATGGTGAGGAAACAGCCTACAGGGATGAAGTGGAGCATCTGATAGGCTGGTGTGATAGCAACAATCTGGCCTTAAATGTAAGCAAGACCAAATAATTAATAGTGGACGTCAGGAGGACTCAGGAGAGACATCAACCTCTGGAAATTAAGGGGTTGGCAGTGAAAAGAGTCAAAACGCCAAGTTCTTGGGGGTGCACATCTCAGATGACCTATCCTGGTTGACTCATATTAGCCACACAGTGAAGAAGGCACAACAATGTCTGCACTTCCTATGGAAACTGAGGAAGGTGAACATGTATCAGTCCATCCTCAAAGCCTTCTACAGAGGGACCATTGGGAGCATCCTCTCAAATAACATCATAGTTTGGTATGGTAACTGCAAAGCATCTGACCACAAGGCTCTCCTGAGGGTAGTGAGGACAGCAGAAAAAGTCATTGGTTCCACACTCACATCCACGGATGATCTGCATGTGTAGGAAAGGCTAGGAAGATAATCAACAATCCCACTCACCCTGCTCATGGCATGTACTTCTGCCTTTCCTCAGGCAGGTTTTATCACAGCTTACACTGCAAAACATCTAGACTGAACAGGAGCTTCTTTCCTCAATCCATATGGCTGCTGAACTTGAATGCCAGGCATGACAGCAAATAATTAGATCAGTATGTCACTTGCTATGAAGTATCAGCTACAGTAATCACTCTGGCAAACTGGTTAAATAACTGCTACATTTAGCCTGATCTCTTATGCTATTACTTCCTGAATGTGCAATAGTCAGGAGCGAGTCACCACTCCATACATGTGCAATATGAATATCAGAATATATCATACTACAACTGATGAAGTGCAATATTCTAAGCAATCACAATGTGAAGTCATAGCCTTGCAATACCTACTAGTATAATATTGTTTAATGTCTTCCTGTCCAATTGTGGTAATTTATTGTGCTGTTAATATTTTAATTATTACTGTATGTGCATTGGTCTTACTGTCATTCAAACTATGTGTTCATTGTTATGTCTTCCACGGGGACCAAAGCAACGCAATTTTGTTCAGCTTACACTGCTGTGTATGTCTGACCGACAATAAAGTTTACTTTGACTTTGACAGTTTGAAGTTGCACAGCAATCCTTTTTTTGTCTCTGTATTAAACGTCTGCACTACATAAAAGTTCCATGGACTGCAGTCTTTTTTTCAAACTTCTCCAAGAAACTTTCCATATATTGTCCTGCCTTGAACAAACTGTCACAGTAAATCTCTTACCTCTTTAGGTGACATTCCCACAGATGCAATAACTGTGTCCCTTACCTTACACCTTCCAAGTTATTTCTCTTTCTTACCGTTAAGCTGTACAGCAAATTTCTTTTTCACAATCTCTGTTTCTCCTTCGCCTTATCTTGCTTCCTTCTTTCTTTCACCGTTCTTGCATATGATTTTTTCTTTTCTGTAATTTCTCTCACCTCCTCTTCCTGAATTCTGTCCATATCACTCCAAGACACTGCTTCGTCACTTTCTGGTTCTCTCTGATTTATCATTTCCCTTAGATAGATATCCTACAACTCTTCTGATTGGAAGGGTGTAACCATACATTCTGACGCTGACACAGAAAACAGATATTTTTGAAACATCTACTTGGAGTCTTGCGAAGGTTCGATAACCTTTTCTCCATCCTCCTCCACTTCATCCTTTTATTGTTTTCTCAGTAACTAAACCGATCCTTCAGCTTCATTCTCCTCAACTAACCAACAATTTTTAAATTCTGCTACTTTCAACAAATTCACCTCTTCCTTCTGCTGCTTGCCATCACACTTAGTCGCTGCTTTCATCTTCCTTTTATTTTCTCCAAGCAGCCTACACGCTTGGAATGGAAACTGGAAATATAAAACTAATAGTGTCCCCATATGCTTCAAAAAGAGTAGGGGAAGTACCCTGATGCTCTGGCCAAATTTCACCTAGTAGTATAAATACCACGTTAAGTCCCCCCTGGAAAGAGGCCACTTGCCTAGTGCGATTAACCCAGTTAACAAAATAAGTAACATAAAATAAACTATAATAAATATATCAATGCAGTCATGTTGCTTACCATATAAGCTTTAAGGAGAAATCTTTCAATAGCTAGTATGTAGCATGGATTTGCAATTATTAATGTAAATATGAACAAGCAGTATTAGATGTGTGGAGCCAACACTAGGATGATATTGAGAAATACCTATGAGAGTTTAATGAATCTGCTGAATTATATGCATGTTCCACCACTCAGTATAAGAAAAGGAAACAGAGATCTTTAAACATCTAAGAGCAGGTACAATAGATGGAAAATTATAAACTACCTATAAAAAGTAAAACCAATGAACTGGGGAAATGACCTATGCTAAATCATGAATCTCCAGCATCTCCAAGCATAAATGGCAATGAATTATTTCAGTAATTTTTAAAAATAAATATAACAACTTTCTTGGCCAAAAACTGTTATAAAGTCACAATATTCATAGATTCAATGATTCATAGACTATTACTAGACTAACAACCCTGGCATTCTTTCTACTACTAGACAAGTTTTCCCTTAAAAATAAAGATGTCTTGTATCCAAATAGGACATTGAGGGACAGGTATTTATAAGCTACCTCTGTCCATAAGGGAGATGGGTTCCAGGCCCTGTGTAAATTTCCTATTCTCCAGCTACTGGTCTAAATTGCACTTAAATTGGATAATAGATTAACTCAGCTTCACATGGATGGCAAGCCTGTTCCATAGGAAAGGCAATCTCTGAGACACAGATCTGTCTCTCCGGCATGTTCTATTTAAGTTACAGACAAAATGTGGTCCCTAGACCTTGTATTTTTGGTACTCCGACTCACAAATATGAAGGAGAGTCATAAGTGTGGGGTTTGTGGATGTCTTGTGATAAGGAAAGCCTTCTACATTGCACATCTCATAAGTAAAGGCAGTGCATCAAAGTCTAAGGGTGTTATAACAACACTGCACTCAACCCTATCAGACCATTAATACAGTATAATGCTCCCTTCTGCACGTACCTCTCCAGACACCTGCAGCAACTGGAGAGACCACAGAGGTTTCTCACCAAAAAAGTACAGGGCCCCCAAACCATAACTTACATGGAAAGATTGAAATCCCTGGCCATGCACTCTGTATCATATAGGCTGCTGACAGACGACTTGTGCCTGGCCTACAGGGCAGTCTCTGACCTTGCCCTAATGGAAATGCTGCACATCAGCAAGTCAAATGGCACAACAGTCACTCACTCTAGGGATTTTAACCTAGCCGGTGACATTAACAGAACATTCTGGAGAGACAGATGTATCTCTCAGAGATTGCTACTACTCTGTAATAAACTTCCAATTCACATGAAGCAGAGCTCATCACTGATTATATTTAAGCTCATCCTGGACAAATGGATGGGACACAGCATATTCACCCTGGGGGTGCCCCCCCTATCCCTCATGCAAAGGGGTAGTTGGTGTTTATCATAGATTCACTCTGTGAATGATGTCCATCTAACCAAGGACAATTGAGGCAACTTGGGATTAATGTCACTAGGCTTGGAAAGGCTCTAGGGCCTCTAGCCTAGTAACCTCCTATGAACCTTGTAAGCCAGGCATAGATCACCTGTCAGTAATCTATAGGAGACTGAGTAGAAGGAAAGGGATTTAAGGCACTCTGCATAAAGCAGGTTTGTTATGCCTTGTTTTCTTTTTGTAAAGAACCTCTGAGGTCGCTCTAGTTGTTGCATATGCCTGGACAGATACATACCAAAAGGAGAATTGTACTCTATGATGTGTCTGATAAGGGCAGAGTACAGTGAGATAATGACATCTTTGGGCCTAGATACCATGCCCTTACTTTTAAGTTGTGCAGCATAAAGCAATTTCTTTACCACTGTGGCCATATGGTGGTTGAAGGTAAGGCTACTGTCTATGTGTGTACCCAAATCCCTGACCACTGGGTCGACTCTTAGGGGTGTATTATCAACATGGTAATTAACCAAGAAGGTTGACTTCCCAAAGGGTACTGTTATGCATTTCTTAGCATTGAGTTTAAGATCACAGCTTTGGCACCATTTCTTAGTCAGAGATAGACCTTCTTGAAGAATGCTAATGACAGCAGGGCAGTTGATGATATTCCCCAGCTTGCAATCATCTGCAAATGTAGTCAGCCATAAACCTTTAGCATTTGCTTTCATTTCAGAGAAAAAGATGCCAAAAATGAGTGGGCCCAGTACTGAGCTCTGGGGGACTCCACTAGTGACTGGAGGTGGCCTCAACTCTTTTGATCTCCTGGGTCCTATAAGTGAGCCAGTTGGGTATCCACCAAATGATAAAAGGGTTTACACCTAAATTAGTGAGATTGTCTATAAAGCCTGAGTGGGGTAATGTATCAAAAGCATGGGCCAGGTTGAGATAAGCTGTGAGCACAGTCTTACCTTTATACAGTGCTTTGGTGACCCTCTCAAAAAAGTCCACCAGATTTAATAGGCATGACCTTCCTTTAACAAAGCTGAACTTTGATGGGTCCAGTGGTTGCACGTTACCTATGTCTTCATTTATCATATCTATGATGATTCTTTCCATGGCCTTGCATATGAGGCTGGTAAGACTTATGAGTCTGTAGTTGCCTGGAAGAGTGGTTGGACCTCCTTTGTGCAGAGGAATCACTGTAGCCATCTTCCATTCCTTGGGCACAAAACCCGACTGAAGGCTCCAGTTCAAAAGTGATTCAAGTGGACCAGAGAGGTCATGTTTCATGCTATTTATTAAATACCCCGAGATGTTATTGGGGCCCATTGATGCAGTGTTTTGGGCCTTGAAAAGTGCATTGATGACCTGTTCCCTAGTAATGGTTAGGGGGATTACATTATGTGGTATTTCCTTTGGAATATCAAGAGGGAGTTGGGGGGGGGGGAGAAATTTGAGCTAAACCTGTCAGCCAAAAGGCTGACAATAGTCTCCGGTTGAGTGTGGGTCATGCCATTTACAATAAGTTCAGTAATAAAGGTACTCATTTATTTATTTACAGTTTGTTTACTGGGATAGTCCACTGGGCCGAGAAGAGCCCATTTTCAATGGGTGCCCAGGGAGAAAAGCTCCCTAAACAGTATACAAATTGAAAATTAACATATGTTTGCAAATAATTACACCATTTAAGAAATTACAGAATATAACAAACATACTATAAGAACAAATCATGCTGTAACATGCTCTATTGGCGCAACAAGGGATATACCCAAATGAGAAGACAGTGCAAGGTACAAGGCAGTAGGGGCAATGAACCTCATATAGCATATAAGAGAACTAAGGGAGATGGGAGTTACAGGTCATTTCTAGAGTAAAAGAATATTAGTAGTAGGGAGTGTGTAATATGTTACTAGAAATGGTGAATAAGCAAAGGGAAACTGAAGTAAAAGTTAAGTTGGGAGAGAAGGGGAAATGGGAAAATAGGGGTGAAGTGAAAGGAAGTCATGTGGGGTGAGATCAGGAACATTCCCAGTGAGACGAGAGGTGAGAATGGAGCAAGGTCTTGACAGTAGTTTGGTTTTGGATGGTATGAATAAGAAGTGGCAGGGAATTCACTAATAAAGGGGCACATATGTTTCGTTACATTTTATAAGTATGTGCTTAGGTCAACTAAACTTGCATGGGATCACTGAATATTCAACATTTTAAACAGCCAAATCATTTAATCTCCTCATGTATTTAAATTAATACTTGAGTCAAACCATTAATAGCAATGAAATTCAGCTGTATAGACTAAAAGTTGTTTTAGTGACTGCTTCATCCCTCTATATGGAGACATGTTCCCCTCTTCTCACATCTAATTAATTTTCTCTGTCAATGAATTTTTCTCTGAACACCTGTTTTAGCTCATGATTTGCGTGGTCAAGCCCCAACACACAGTTTGAATGAAGCAAAGGCATAAGTAAATCACTTGAAAAGCAGGGTGGCCTAATGATTAAGGTGTTTGCCTTGCAAGCACAAGGTGCAGGGTTTGAGTCTCACAAGGGATAATTGGCTAGGCTTAAAATGGCTCACAAGGGCAGTTAGCTTAGTACCAACCTATTAACTTACCCTAGTTTTTCTTGCCATGTACTTAGACATTATTTTTTTTACCTGCTGATATTCCTTGTTAGATTTACTTAAATATGAAATAGCTTCAGAATTTTAGTACGATTCCATAAATTATAAAAAAAAAAAAAATTTAGATAGAGCAAACTGAAAACCGCAGAAATTTCAGAAACATTGTGAATGCAATTTTCCAGTGAATCTGCATTATAACTAGGCCTAGGATTCAATCAACATTCCCTGCACTCACTGAAACAGCTATGGCCATAAGGTGGAAGTTTCTTTGATTGCAGTTCAGACATGATTAATCATAATAAGGAAAGACATCATTAAGGGCTATAATCTGCATGACTCTGAATTGCATGGTTGTTACCGTTAGTGCTAATCAGCACTCTGCTGTGGTAACCACCACTGATGGCCCATGAATCACATTGGCATAGGTACCCCCTCATTTATTCTCCCACACGTGCACATATTCAAATGCACACACACATGAGCGGACATACACAGACACACCCTCGTACCTCTCAACTATTCCTGATTTAACAGAACAACAGTGATTTTGCCTCTTATAATTGCCCTTTCCCTTGTAAATCATAGACAGTTAGCTAGTTAACAATGTCAGATATTAGCATTTCATTCTTCTTATTGTTCTGAAAATGCTTTGTGATGCAAAACATGTTGTTCCGTTAAGTTTTAATGTGACTCTAGTCCCCCCAGTAGTACAGGCTTTACTCATTATTCTGGGAGAGTTGAAAGGTATAGTAGCCATCCTTTCATAGACATGCCCCTGCATGTGCATGCATGCATGCACACACACACACACACACACACACACACACACACACACACACACACACACACACACACACACACACACAGTCCCTAAAATCCCTAAAATGTAAACACTCACTTTAGATAAGGTAGTTGATAGCAGTCAAGGACATGATCACCCATTCACCCACACAAACACACACCCTACTATAACTAACCCCAAATAATCCCTGTATTGCAAACATCTAGGCAGAAACACACACACAAGACCACTCATACTCCTAGAGAGACACACAGATCCTGCCACACATGGACACAATCAAAACCCCTGTCCCCCACCACTGCCTGTGTCAAACACTTACCATATCTTACCTTTTATGGGTTCTCCTCATTAACTACATAGGGAAAAGCAGCATTTTGGTCATGTTCATTACTAATTTACACAGATGAGTGATTATCTGAATCACTTGGCTTTTCCAGGGGAGACCATATGGCTAATTAGAACAGGCCTCATTAGCATTTAGAATAGCCATGGAAAAAACCCTTGGTGGTGATTCAATTGACCATGTAGAATCATTGTGCTGGGCCTGTTACTAATTTCTGGTGTCAGTGGAAAACTTCCCATGTTAAGGTTTACCAGGAGTAAATCCTAATACTGGTGGTTTTTCACTGGAGGTTGCCATTTTTAAGTCCCAGTCAGTGCGTCTATGTTAAAGCACTACCAAATGAATTTTCAAAATAGGAAGAACTGCAATGCGTTTTAAAATAGTTGTAAATAGTTGCTAATATTCTTACTCGTTTCAATGAAGACAAGAGTCTAAAAAGCTTTGCTTGCCTGAACCTTTCTAGAACTTCATTAATATAGAACTTTTTCAATGTAAATATGTGAGTTCAAATGTCCTTACTATTAAATATCACCAAATATGCTTCTGATTTGAAGAAAATAATCCCTTGCATAGTTACTTGGCACAAAAATAAAATTTGCTTCCCAAAATGCACATTAAAGAAAATAAACAGGAAAGATTATACATACTTAAATATAATGCGATACAATAAAAAGTTATGAATGGCATTTGTTACAATTCATAATATAATTATACAACTATATTAATAAAGTAAGCGCATGTTATTAGAAAATTAATTATAAGGCTTATGTTTTTCTTTTTCAACAAAGCCTGTGGAAACGGTCAAACTTTAAGTTTCAAGTAGAATATATAAATATGCTGTTTCAGGATTTATTTAAGATGAAGGAACTAGCTAAAATATAGCTGACACTGTGTGATGCTGATGTGTTTATAGATTTTTTAAATGCATAATGTACTGCTTAGTTTGCACAGCATCGAAAAGTGCATACTTTTTCACGCTGCAAGCACTTACATGGGGCAATAAATTTTATATAATATTGTATATGATTAGTGTCTGTTTCAGCAGAAATTAAAAATTTATTAGAGAACACTGAATACAAAGTGAGCACCATAGTATATCCAATTTTTGCAACATTTCCACATTTCTGATTAAAAAAATGTCTACAGTTGCGCAGCAGCCCTGAGTTACAGGCCATCAATAGCTGAAAATATTTAAAGTACCTGTGCATGTCATCTCCCCATCTAGGCAGCAGACCTTAGGTCTTTATCATAGGCCATAGCCTATCTTCCATTTTTCCATGTGATCTCTATCCTGCTTGTGACAGTTTGCATGTACATACAGACTTGGATGACTCTTCTTCTCTAGTACCTCTGCTACAGATTTACAACTACTTTAGGATGTTGCCAATGTTCAGTGCTTGTACATGAATTAACTTGAAGTTGTACCTCTGGCACATTTGAAGTCATTTGGTAAAGCATTTCTGTAGTCATTTGCAAACTTAGCCTACTAACTCCTCATCTAAAAGCACAGAAATTAATCCACTTAAAAGTAATAACCGTTCATCCTTTGCAAAATTGTGAAAAAAAAAAATCAATCAATCTGTCACTGAATATATGTACTGGCTACTGGACCTGTTGCTTGAGAACACTTCTGTTAGGGCAACACAATCCATTAACTACTTCACCGCATCATTTTCTTTTCTTTTATTTTATTTTACACTGGTTTACCAGGGTAATGCGCTGATCTTAGCTGACCATTTACTGGCACTGGCTTGGCGAGTGAATCACAAATGTTGGAAAAGATGAAACGGTGTAATTAGTTACAGTGTAATACAGATATCCAGATGTATACAAACAACATATGACATTTTGAAACAAAAAACAACAGAAAGGAGAGATAGAGGAGATTAACGAGTGAATACAGATTTGAACAGAGTTGTCAGGACGATTATGTGCAGGTGAAGGACTGACCAGAGTATGGAAAGATAATGATACTGAAGTGATCTGAGGAGACTGGCGGCACTGGCAAGAAGGACGTACAACAACGTGTTTCTTAAGTTCATTTCTAAACTCTGGGTTTGAGGGAAGTTCTTTTAGAGAGGTTGGTACCGACTCCCAGAGCCTGCGGGCTAGTTTGGAGAAAGCATGATTGGTGCAGGGTAGTTTACTGGGAAGAGTGACCAGATTGGGGGTGCACTATGACAGATGCCTTAGGTTGTATAATGACATCTTAGAAAAGATTTTGTGTGCCAGAGGTAATAATGAGTCACAAGTAAGGGGATTGTAGCTTAGGAAAGCCATTATCGTTCATTGGTTCATCGGTGTGTACTAGGCTAATGGCCCTGGAACCTTTACAAGCCTAGCCCATAGGATTACCCTGGCATCGTGCCACCCAACCTTAGTTCCCAGTGCCTCTGTCGAGTAGAGCCACTGGAGTGATCCCCTGGGTGAATTTTCTATTTCCCATCCACTCATCAAGATTTCTCTTGAAGAGGGCCAGAGAGGTGCTCTGTTTGACATGTATGGAAAGTCTATTCCATAGCATGGGCAGTCTCTGGGTTATGAACCTGTCTCTCCAGCTTGCTCTGTTGATTGTGGTAATGAGGTTGTGGTCTCTGGAGCATGTGGTGTGGAGGGATTGGGATTTCTTTAGATGTAGCATTTCTAACAGAGCTGGGTCAGACATGGATTTGTAAATCAAGCAGAGATCACCTCTAAGTAGGCGATATGAGTCAGAGAATAGTTGGAGGTTTTTGAGTCTGTCCATATAGGACAAGTGTTTAAGGCCCAGGATTCTCTTTGTCAGGTACTTGTGTGGCCTCTCCCAGTTGTTGCAGGTGTCTAGTGAGGTACATACCAAATGAGGTATTGTACTCGATGATTGGCCTAATGAGGGAAGAGTAGAGGGAGACAATGACTTATTTCTTCCTGGATGAACTAAAACCCTTAGAAATGAGATGTGCCACATAGAAGGACTTTCTGACCACAGTGGCAATGTGGTGGTCAAAAGAGAGGTTGCTGTCAACCTGTGTTCCCAGATCTCTTATAACTCCTTCTGTGTTCAGTGGACTATCACCAATGTGGTAATTCATGGGAATCAGGTTTTTCCCAAAGGGGATGACAACACATTTTTTGGCATTGAGCTTAAGGCCATGGTTCTGACACCAGTCATTGGTCTCAGTGAGGCCTTTCTGTAGGGTGTCAACATCACTTGGGGAGTTAATAATAGCTCCCAACTTCCAATCATCTGTGAACTTTGTCAGCCAGAGTCCAGGCCTGGACTTCAGAGAAGTAGATACCGAACATGAGAGGACCCAGGAACAAACCTTGTGGGACTACACTCATGACAGGTCGGCAGTCTGACTTGGAGTCAGCTACTTTCACACTGTGGGTTCTGTGAGCCAGTTTGCACGCCACTTAGTGATATAGGGGATGGTGCCTAGCTTAGTGAGTTTTTCTATGATTCCTGAGTGGGGAAAGGTATCAAAGGTCAAAGGCCTTGGCCAGATCAAGGTAGGCTGTATGAACCACCTTGCCTTCATCCACAGCTCTGATGACTGACTCAAAGAAGTCGACCAGGTTGAGAAGGCATGATCGACCCTTCACAGAACTAAACTGTGTGGGATCCAGAGTTTGGAGATTCCTTATATCCTTGTCTATTAGGTCCATGATGATGTGTTCCATAGCTTTGCATATCAGACTCATCAGGCTAATGGGGCAATAGTTCCCAGGGTCTGTAGTCGCTCCTCCTTTGTGGAGAGGGATGACTGTAGCAGTGCGCCATTTGGTAGGGACAAAGCCTGAGGTGAGGGTGTGATTGAACAGGACACACAGGTGAGGTGCCAGTTCACTTTGTAGTTCATGTAGAGCACAGCTAGGGATATTATCAGGTCCCACATAATTTGTATTCTTGGCCTTGGACAGTGCTGTTTTAACCTGTGCAGCAGTAATACTGGGTGCCTGGCAATCTACTGGTATTGTGATTGGTTCTTTGGTGGTGGAGAGAAGGGTAAAGTTGGCACTGAATTTGTCGGCCCATATATTGGCAATATCTGTTGGCTCGGTATAGGAGGTACCATTGTGCAGTAGCTCAGAGAAAATCTGGGTATTGCCGCGGAGATTCTTTACATAACTATAGAAGGCCTTGTGGTTGTCTTTACTGTCTGCTGCAATTCTGTTTTCATAGTTAGCTTTAGAGGATGTGATGAGGGATCTCAACTTTTTTGTTGAGGCTGATAAGGGAGTTTTTCCAGTTTTGGGACTTCACCTTATTCCGCATCAGTTTCCTCCTTCTGTTGTAGAGTTTGTTTATGGCAGGGGACCACCAGATTGGCTTCCTTTTTCTGGAGGAGAGTGTCGTAGTTCTATTGGGTATGACGAGATCCATGCATTTGTGTACATGTTCTTACAGTGCATTGGTGTATGATTTGGCAGTCATGCAACTATTCTTCATTTGCATGGGTGCCGTGAAGTTAGCTGCCTCTGTTTTTAGGAGCCAAAATTTAGCTTTGGAGAAGTTTTTCATGGTGGTTACCTTTGCGGGGGGTGGAAGTGGATTTCCAAGGTGATTAGTTTGCGTTGGATCTCACCAGGGAGGTGTTGACTACTGGTGCAGAGCAATGGTCACCCATGTTAGTAATGACCAGGTCAAGGATGTTGCTACCTCTAGTGGGGGTCAGATCTTTGTTTGATAGGGAACCATCTGACTTTAGGAAGAGTTGTGCAGTGGTGTTCGGCAATATATTTAATATCTATGTCCACACTTATATCATACGTAAAACAAGATGACCAAAAATGTACTCCAGGAGTTCACCTTTGGTAATTTCTTTTTTTATGGGTGTGTTTATTCTGCACGTTCAGACCAATTTCATCCTGTCAGCATTTTTTCCAGCAGATTGTTGTATTCCTCATATCCATTGTTGTATTTGGAAATTAGGCTTTACTCAGTGTGCCATCTAAATGACTTAAGTATGTAAACCAATATTTTATAACTAGTTAGGCCCTTGGCACATTAGCACCGATTGTCTGACGTGGCCCTAGAACTCTAGCATACAATACATTGGAATTCATATTTCTTCTTCAGATTTTCCTTTAAGAAATTTATGTCTGGCCAAGAATGGGTTCTTAATTGTAAGTGGTAGAGGATGGGAAGGTTCAGTAGCAGAGGTGGTACAGATGTGGAATTGGAGGAGCACTGCATTAAAGGTGGTAGAAGATTGGCATGAGTGGGTGTTACAGGGGAGTGGTGAATGTAACTTAAGGGGAGCAGAAGGGGGAAAGGAATTCCTAGGAAATCAAGAGGGGAAAGACTGTCAGATGGAGTGGGGAAAGCAGTCTTCCTGGTCAGGTTCTCTAGCTGGGATCCAACCTCTTACGTGACTGACCAAATTCCAAAATGTATTCTGGTTATTTAAGAGAGAAGTTTGAGGGTACTGGGGGAAGGTAGTGTTGTATCTCCTGCTGGCTTTTTCGGTAATGCTTCTCAAAAGAACAAACTTCCCTCCATTTTCTGAAGAAGAAGAAAGCAGATTTTCATTGGCCCCAGACTCCAACCCTAAGTATGTGTAGGGATACGAGTTCTTCAGTTAAATATTGGTCAGGCTTAGGTCTAAGTGGCCTGAAAATTTTAGGGACATATCTGTCTTGTAGGAAGAATAGCTGTTTGGTAAAGTTATGGGTAAGTATACAATGGTCTTGTGATGTGAAAATGGGATCCCAGTTTATTTGAGAGAGCTAATGTAGATCCATCAATGTTTTTTTGAGTCTGATGTCTTAATTTTATTAGTAATGGAGGAGCTTTAGGGATTTGTACTGTGAAACAAATGGGACACTAGCTGGTAATAAAGGTGGAAGAATGCTGACTGATGAGATTAAACTGGAAACATTCGTTATGACCAAATCAAGAATGGAGTGGTTACTTAAGTATATGTTGACCTTGTGAAGTCTTTTACTAGTTGAATAAGGTCATGGGATGTAAGAATGTCTAAAATTTCCATAGCTGGAGAGGTAGAGAAGGCTTATATTGAAGTCACATAGAAGTATTATGTTTTTGTTAGGGTTGGTTCTTACTGTTATGTCTACAAGCATTAATTTTTTTAGGTTTTATTTGTATTGTTTTGTCCATTAAACAAGATGTACATGCACTTTGATTTGCGGGGGGGGGGGCGGGTATAGATAGGTGATAGCAAGAGTAAGGTTGGATCTGTTCTAGAGAGGATATTGATGGCTTACAAGTTGAGGTTATGGTCATTTGGGGTGGAACTTTGGAAGTTAAGGGATACATTGATGCTACCTTTTACAAGAAACAGGGTTCTGCCTCCCGCTCTGTGTCCTGGCCTAGAACTGAATAGATGTTTACATTCTAGGAAGAAAAAGCTTCTATAAGGGAAGTCTGTGCCCAGAATTCAGTTGTTTTTCTTTTGGCTTTTTCCCGGTTAGGGGTTGCCACAGCGGAACTCCGGTCTGCTAATGATTGGCAGTAGATTTTTTATGGGTGCTGAGGTGCCAGCTCGATGCCCAACCTTCAGCGAAGGCATGCCCATTCTATGCATGTCTTTTGAATGCCACTCAACCACAGGGAGGACATGCAGACTCCACACAGAAGACACTCCAGACGAGAATCGAACGGGAGAACCTCTTTCTGTGAGGCAACAACACTACCACTGCACCATCAGTAATAGCTAGAATATCTGGGTTTTAAGAGGAAATTGATAAGTGAGTGCACCTGTATTAATGAAGGAAGTTTTTCTTGTTTAGAACTAGGGAGAGATTGTAGATCAGAGTTATACTCAAAATATCTATGTAGAAGGGAGAATATTCATTAGCATGGTTAGCCATATAGTAAGGCTGAGAAAGTTAGAGTTTGTTCATGTCTTGTGGAGTCTTGTTTGGTTGTTGAAGAAATAATTGATTTATGAAGTAATAAATGAATGGGTGGAGCAAGGAGAAATAAAGGGGTAGGTAATAGAGGAATACGATGGGGTGTAGAGTAAAAGTCAGTAATGGAAGTGTTTTCTAAGTCTGAGGAGAAGGGATTATGCACCTGCTTACAGCAGGAAGGGTATATTGGGAGAAGCAGAAGTATAGCTACAAATAAAATCCAAGTGACAGAGTTTGTCAGGCTGGTGGTTTAACTCAAAAAGTGGTTGACAATATAGTGTGTAAGGGCTGTGATCACTGGTGTACAACTAAATAAGAACGAACATGGGCATTATGGGAGGAAACTAATGAATGGGGGCAGTTTGTCTGAGTAGTAGTAGTTGTATATCGTAGCTCATGCTTTATTTGCAGGGAAACATGTTAACAGAAGCACTGTGAGTGAGGAGAGTAAATATTGTTGTCTTGTGGAAGCTGTTATTGTAAGTGCTAGTGAATAGTGGTGAACGAATGGAGTGGAGAGGACTGATATTTTAGAGATGGGTTTATTTTTTAAATGTTTGTAGAAGCAATTGCATGTGGGGTAGCTAGTAGGATGTGTTGTTTTATATGGAATACATTGTAAAGAGTATTGTGAAGTTAGTGGAAGTACAATTCTTGATTATGTATCAGGCAGTGACTATTTAAGTTTTTATGGAATTCCACAAATTAACTATTTTTAACTTAGAAAAACAATAGCAAAAAACAACCTCAACCCTCAAATGTCTAGGATTATAACTTGTTCAATCTCTAAAGTTCCATTTCCACAGAGAGGGCAGAAATAAACTCTCTCTTGGCCAAAATGATCTCTCCTTTTCTATCTCAACTAACCAGGGCAGCCACTGGCAAAGGAATTTTCTAACAGCTAAAATATAGACTATCCATTTTCGTAACTGCATCCAAGGATGACACCACCACAACAGCATCTACCAATTCAGTATAAACTCACCCCTCTCTGAGCATCATTATGTTGCCCTAGAAAAAAGTTAAATTGCTACCCATAAAATAAAGTTCTAACCTTCTGTTAGGATTTCAACTCTACAAACCACTTCAGACATTTACTCCACTTGCAGATAAGCTTCATAAAAAAAACCCTCTTTGTACGACCTGTGATACTATTCACAAGCCACTCTAACCCTCAGCACTCCTAAAACCAAACTCCACAGCACTGCACAAGCATTCTTCTCTCAGGCACCTACTATTTAGTGAGTTCTGCAAATCGGCCTAAACAAAATTAACACTTACAAACTGGATAATGTGTTCATACCATTATTTCTTAAGAATGTACAAAGATCATCCCTGCTTCATGGATTTAATTGCCACAGGATGTCAAGATTGAAAATACTGGAATACTTGGCTCAAAGGCACTCTTACCTAGCTACTCTATCTATCTATCTATCTATCTATCTATCTATCTATCTATCTATCTATCTAGCTAGATATATATTTAATTCCAGTTGTTTATCAGTATGCCCCAACTAAGCAGCATCTATATTCATGAAGCACAGGGAGAAAAGTTGTTCTAGATGAGAAAATAACATTAAAATATGCAGTTAATTTGTTACATAGTAAAAAGTAAGATACATGGTTACATAAGAAAAACAACACTGCTACAAGAGTTTGTATGTGTATATATATATATATATATATATATATATATATATATATATATATATATACACACACACACACACACACACATGTATGTGCTTATTTTCCAGTTTCCGTTTCTCTCTTTACAGATATCTGTACATATATATTTCTGTGTATGCATATACAGATAGATGCACATGCACACACACAGACACACACCTATAATTGAGAATAAAACATAGTAGTAGCTGGGTTTGTAAATACAAAAGGAGTGGCAGTACCTACTGGGAACATTACAGTTAGTTTCACAAAGAAACAAGCTAAAAGAACAATTTCTAGGCACCCACTTAGTCAACTCCTCAGTACTTAGATCGGCTAGACAAATCCTGTTAGAACGGGGTACAATTATTTCATAATCTTCTGTACAATATACTTGTTTAAATAAAGCATAAACAAAGCAGAAATGTCAGACCCATGATTTATACTGCATATGTTTCAGGGTCATGCCGGATATTTATTAAGCACATTATCAACTTGTACACTTTACCATTTGTAGAAACAACTAAGGCCTCTTTTAGTGTCATTACAGGAAAGGATTCAATAGTTTATGCATTCTGCCCACTTGTTTGTATGTCTCTTACATTTTGTTTACATGCATCTTGACCCTGTTTCATTGACTGATGTTGCATGTTTTATTTTGAAGTAAACAAAATAAAATAAATGTCCACAATACCAACAAAACCACTTTTTAATGATTCTGATATCTCGGCTGTTTGCCTTCTAGGAATAATTCACCCTTGCAATGTGATAACATTTATACAAAACCCAGATTAGAGATATAAGATTAGAAATTTAACTGGAGTAAAAGGTAAAAATTAATGGTAGGAAATATTTAGCCACAGAAGGATTCAGATGTGAATCCTATGGAGCAGCATATGTAATTGGGTGTGGGATTTCAGAATATAAAGTGGGACACTGGTCAAACTAAACCCAAGGTTAAGGTTCGGATTATGGAGCAGCTGGGTGATATAAGGAAATGCAACATGAATAGTTCTGTTGGTGAACATTTCTCTGTAACACATGGGGGTTCTAGTGAGAGGTTCTTTTTCAGTATTTTGGCTCAGCCCCTTCCACTTAGAGGGGGTCATTTTAAGGAGGAACTGGAGAGGCTCAAAAGTAGGATGATTTTGAATTACAGAACATTGCATCCTAGAGGCATGATTTGGATGACAATTTAGTAATTTGATATAAAATAAAAATAAATTATTAGTAAAAAATAATAGTATAAAGTTTGTAATATTTGGTATTTCTTTATGTAGATATATGTTTATATATTTATATACATGTATATAGGAAAGTATGTGGGATACTTTGTATTGTGTTTAAATATGGGATTGTGTCTTTAAATGATTCAATGTGTAATTGTTTAATGATTAATTGTTTATTGAGCTCTCTGGGTTTTGTATAAATGTTACCACATTGCAAGGGTGAATTATTCCAAGAAGGCGAACAGCCGAGGTAACAGAATCATTAAATAAAAGTCGTTTTGTTGGTATGTGTGTTGTGGCCATTATTTTATTTCGTTTAAGCCAGTATTTTCTTTGATTTTTTTTGTTTAAACTTGAAGTAAGCCTGCTGTGACATAAACACTTCATGCAAACTGTTAGTTGCTCTTTCTATGTCATTTGGCTCTAATTATGGCTTGAAATGATCTTATAACCATTCACCTACCCAGTTATACATATACTGTATGGGTAGAGGTCTTTTTGTTGCATCATGATTTAGTCACAGAGAAATTTAAATGGTCATAACATGATGAATTACACTGAATTATCTTATAGTCGAACTTGAAAAGGCTGAGCATGAGTTGATGTATTTCTGGGTTCTCGACCCAAAAGAGTAAGATGTTGCACGCATACTCACAGATTACGTTCTTCAGAACATGGATAGAAGAATGCTGACTGGTTTCATCTTTGTTGATCTCACAAAAGCTTTTGATTTAATCAACAATATTCTCCTCCTATCTGCCCTTTCAAAAGCAATTATGCTACAAAGAGGAGTACCACAGAGATGATATAGTAATGCACATAACTAGATCCTCACCCATAAATTTAAAAATTGCATTACAACATTATCTGTACCACTTCTCAGACTAGCTCATTAAACATAAGTTCCTCATTAACATCAAAAACTCTTGGTAAATGCCCAACAAACTGGACTATTACATGCAAGAACCTACTCAGTGAAATTCTTGGCCTTTGTCTATGACTGAAAAGATTTAAAGCCTGCATAAACTAAAGCACTGCTGGTGATTCCCTGCTGGGTAATGAAACCTATGTATTTTTGACTGTGACTGACAGAGCTGCTTTCTGATACCTGTCCCATTTTGTTTTCTGTTTTAAGAAATCTACTTGGTCTGGTGTTTTTATTCAATGTGAGAGGTAGACATTTAAATTACCTAGGCTGCACATTTCACTTTTTTACATTGGTTAAATTGTCTCCTGAGTGATACTTAAATACTCAGTGAAATGATGGGCCTTGTCTTTGTCTGAAAAGATTTAAAGCCTGCATAAACTAAAGCACTGCTGTTGATTCCCTGCTGTGTTTCCCACCTTCCCTCCACTTTGTTGATCTGCTTTTTAAACCTGGTGATTTTAAAGGGAGAGTGTCAAAGATGCAGCTGATTTCAGAACACTTTTTATTTTTTTTTCACTAATGCACAGCTTAGGTTAAATATATTTAACCTGTTGTACTTTGCCTGCATAATTCTGTTTCAATTTTTGTGTTGTTGTTGTTATCTTTCGGCTTTTCCCGGTTAGGGGTCACCACAGTGGAATTCCGGTCCGCTAATGATTGGCAGTAGATTTTCATGGTGCAGAGTTGCCAGCTCGACACCCAACCTTCAACTAAGGCACGCCCATTCACGCATGCTTTTGGAATGCCACTCGACCCGCGGGGAGGATATGCAGACTCCACACAGAAGGCACTCCCCGCACACTAGCTGAGAATCGAACGGGAGAACCTCTTGCTGTGAGGCAACAACGCTACCACTGCACCAATTCACTTTTTTTGTTTCTGGAGTGTCCCACTCTCAATTTTGACAGGTAGTACCACCCACATTATGATATCACTATACACACCCCTTCCCTGTCTTCGGTTCTTTAAATATGACTCTGCTTCACCTTTCTGGGCTTGTTTTTATTCAAAGTGGAAAGCAGAAAGGACACTGCTTTGGTTCCCTCAGGCACCGATCTTTGTTCATGTCTGCTCTAGTCTCAGATCCAAACATCAAGTTAACCTATGAAATGTGTTTCCCAGATTTAGTTACTTCCCTCCATTTTAATCATTTCAGTAAAATTCACTTACAGAAGCTTTGAGCTTTACAAAAAAAAAAAAAAATCAATTACGAAAAAAAAAAAACAACTTAATTGTTTAAATACAGCAGTATATTTGCACTGCAGACTTCTTCCTTAGATCATTTCCTTGCCATAGGTTCATAGGTTCATACTAGGCTATCTGCCCTGGGGCAATTACAAGCCTAGCCCGATTTTGTTTGGCTTACGCCACCCCTTGATTTGAGTATACTGTGCCCTTTTTAAGGTTTAGTATACTGTGCCTCTGTCTAATAGTGACACGGAAGTAATCCCTGGGACAAACCTACGATCCCCCATCCACTCATCAAGATTCTTCTTGAAGAGATTCAGTGAGGTGCTCTGCCTAACATGAATTGGAATTCTATTCCAGAGCGAAGGGAGCCTCTAGGTTATGAATCTGTCCCTCCAGCAAGTTCTATTTATTTCTGTGCTGAGGTTCAAGTCCCTCGAGCGTGTGGCTCTAAGGGATTTAGATTTACTGAGGTGGAGCATGTCCATTAATTCTGGATTGGACATAGCTTTATATGTCAGGCATAGATCGCCTCGAAGTAGGCGGTATGCAACTGGATAGAGCTGGAGTTTTTTTAACCGAGCAGCATATGGCATCTGCTTGAGTCCCTTGATCCTCTTGGTGAGGTACTTTTGGGGTCTTTCTAATTGCTGCAGGTGTCGGGTAAGGCACATCCCAAAAGGGGCATTATATTCTATGATAGGCCTGATGAGGGATGAATAAAGGGGCACGATTACCTCTCTTGATCTAGATGTGAATCCTTTCATGATGAGGTGGGCTATGTAGAAGGTCTTTATAACCACTTTGGCAATGTGGTTGTCAAAGGAGAAATTGCTATCAACCTGGGTCCCCAGATCCCTAATTACTTTCTCTGTACTTAATGGGTTACCGCCTATGTGGTAATTTGTGGGCACATTGTTTTTGCCAAAGGGTATGACTATACACTTTTTGGCATTTAGCTTTAGACCATGGCTCTGGAACCAGTTATCCGTCTCTGTGAGACCTTTTTGAAGGATGTTTGTGTCAGCTGGAGAGTCGATTATGGCGCCCAGTTTGCAGTCATCTGCGAACTTGGTGAGCCACAGTCCTCCCACGTTGGCCTGTACCTCAGAAAAGTATATACAGAACAAGAGCGGTCCCAGGACAGAACCTTGTGGGACGCCACTTGTAACCGGTTTCGAGTCTGACATGGCTCCAGCAACTCTCACTCTGTGGGTTCTGTCTTTGAGCCAGTTTGCAACCCATCTTGTGACATAGGGGTTTATATTTAAGCTGGATAGCTTATCTATGATGCCTGAGTGGGGTATTGTGTCAAATGCCTTTGCTAGGTCCAGATAGGCTGTGTGGACTACCTTCCCTTCATCTATGGCTTTGGTGACTGTTTCAAAGAAGTCGACCAGGTTCAAAAGGCAGGATCTGCCCTTGACGAAGCCGAATTGTGTAGGATCTAGTGTCTGTAGGTCCCCATTGTCTTTGTTTATGAGCTCCATGATGATCCTCTCCATAGCCTTGCAGACTAGGCTAGTCAAGCTTATGGGGCGATAGTTTCCAGGGTCCGTAGAGGCTCCACCTTTGTGGAGTGGGACCACTGTTGCTGTACGCCATTCTGTGGGCACATATCCTGTAGTGAGGCTGAGATTGTACAGCTGTTTTATTTGAGGGGTTAGTTCTTCTTGGAGTTCATGTAGGATGCAACCCGGGATGCCATGTGGTCCCATGGAAGCAGTGTTTTTTGCTTTGGAGAGGGCAGCCTTCACCTGAGCATCAGAGATGTTTGTTAGGCAGCCCCCTACCGGGATAGATACTTGCTCTTTTGGGGGGGAGGGAGTGGAGAAGTTTGCACTGAACCTGTATGCCAGGATATTGGCAATGTCTGTGGGTTCAGTGTATTTTTTGTCGTTTAGAATCAACTTAGAACAAGTCTGGGAGTTGCATCCCAGGTTCCTAACATAACTGAAAAAAGCCTTATGATTGTCTTTAGTGTCCTGTGCAATTTTTCTCTTGAAGCTGGCCTTGGAGGATTTTATGAGGGATCGTAATTTTTTGCTAGTACTGATCAGAGCTGCCTTCCCTATTAGGGATTTTGCTCTATCATGTAGTAGCTTCCTCCTTCTGTTGTACAGTTTATTTATGGCTGGGGTCCACCAGACTGGACGCCTGCCTTTGGATGATTGGGTCTTGGTTTTGTTTGGGATAGCATGATCCATGCATTCCTGGAGATGTCCATAGAATGCATTTATATAGGATTCTGCAGTTTGGGCCGTAGTTTCCACTGGCCCTGGGGCCTTGAAGGATTCCACTTCGGTTTTGAGAAGTGAGAAGTTCACTTTTGAGAAGTTTTTCACTGTGGTTTTCTGGGTTGGGGGTGGGGTCGGGATGTGGATATCCAGTGAAATTAATTTATGGTCTGATCTTACCAATGAGGGATATACTTCTGGTATGGAGCACAGAGTACCCATGTTGGTAATGATCAGGTCTAGTATGTTATCCCCTCTTGTGGGAGTGGTGACTAGTTCTTCCATAGCATTTGAGTTTATAATTTCCAGGAACATTTGGGCTAAGGTGCTGGGGCTTGAGTAGTGCTCCCAGTCTATGTTTGGGTAGTTGAAGTCGCCCAATATAATGGTGTTCGGAGAGATCTTCATGTTCTCCAATGTTTTCAGGAAAGCCGAGTGGGATTCCTGACTTTGAGAGGGTGTTCTGTAGGATGCTATAAACTGAAAAGCAGTCTTGCCCACTGTTAGCTGCACATGGATGATCTCCGATACTTCGTGCAATGCCACTAACCTGGAGGTGTGGATATCCTTGATAAATATGGAAACTCCCCCTCCTTTTGTGGTTCAGTCCGGGTTTTGGGGCCGAAAAGCATGATATGAGGTATAACCTGGTAGTGCTGGGGTGCTCTCTGGAGTCTTGAACCAGGTTTCTGTCACTGCACAGATATCGATGTTCTCCATACTGAGGAGAGCTTCGAGTGCGTGCATCTTGAGGTTAAGACTTCTGGCGTTTAGCAGCATTACCCTTAGTTTCTTGTTCCTTGTGCTGTCTATGGAGGTGGGTTTGACTTTTGAGCCTTGCCTAAAAAAGGCACTATGGGGGTGGCAAGAGCCTCCTAACTTCTCTAATAAAAGATTCAGGCTGAAAGTGAAGGTCAGAAGACCCAAAATCCTGAACAAATTTTAAATATTACTCTAATTCTTTTAATAGTACAAAAGGGTTTCCATGAATGGGCATTTTCTGAGAAACTGTATGAAACCTGAATGGGACACTGCAGAAGATGAAACTTCCGATTCCTGCCTCAGACCAAGCTCTAAGCGTTACCATCTTACCTCCCACTACTGCATCACGTTGCTTTAGAAGTCTGCTTACACCTTGCCTCAGTCACACTTTTCTTCCCTGCAAAAGAAAAAGTCTGCTTTTGGATGCTGTGCAACCATTCGGAACAAAACTTAACTGCTGAAAGATCCAATTTTAATTCTTTGTTATAGAGTGCAGTTTTACACTAATTTTAAGTTTAAGTGATTTGTACTGCTTCGATAAATGCATTAATTAGTTCTTGGGAACACCTGCAGATGCATGTAGTGCTGCTGCAATACAATTTTTGACGCAATTTTTTTATCTAGGTTATGTTTACTTTTTGTTATTTATTATTTACTCTAATTTACACTGCATTCATGTCCATTAATTCTTATAGAGCAGTAACATTTGCTTTGCACATCAGCATTTACAAAGAAATAGCGATTTGTAAATGCTGGTTTGTAAATGCGGTATGTAATGTGCAGATCTGATTATTATAAATAGCAGAACTTTCATTCCAGGTTGTACAGTTTTTCGTCATACTAGTTACAACTGGTGTTTCTAAACTTAATAACTAATGCTAATAAGAGCTCTGGGTTTAATTAAAGTTTGCACACTAATGCTAACAGTATTTTTTTTTTCTGTTTGGAGGGGAGGGTTGTATAATACATGCTGAAGTCAAAGTTCTGCAGTTTTCAATTTTTTTTTCGTGCATTAGTCATTATTCAGTGCAATTGGGTTACATAGCAATATCATAACTCTTAACTTCTTACCTCCAAAATCAGGGACAAATCCAGAAATAATTAGGGAAAATAAGGGGCACTTTAAAATAGTACTTAGAAGTTGAGAAGTTGACAAGAGAATGTGAATTAGCATGCATTTCATAAGTAAAAGAAGTCTGTAACTCTTAAGTATTGTTATTAAGTAAATCTACCTATTTTATTCCAAAATCATCAGTTTTAGGAGGAATTTGGAGGGACCGAGAAAAACTTTAGCCAAACTCGAGGACATTTGAAAGATAAGGGCAGCAAGGTGTAGTTTACATGCTAGCTCATATTCTGATACATTCTACAAACAAAACTAGAGAATGCTTGATCACTGCCTACTGAACATTAACTCATGCATTTTTTAAATTATACTCTGCAAAATAATTTATAAAGTAAAACAATTTGGCTAGTGATGAACAGAGAGCAATGTTGCCACCACAGTTTTGTGCCTGTCAGCTATCATGCATAGACTGGTCCATGCTTTTGAGGTTTCTGCACAAGCGCACACACAGAGACACACACACACACACACACACACACACACACACACACACACACACACACACTAAGAGTGTCACATTTTTATTGTGCACTTCATTTGTGTGTGTGTGTGTGTGTGTGTGTGTGTGTGTGTGTGTGTGTGTGTGTGTGTGTGTGTGTGTGTGTGTGTGTGTGTGTGTGTGTGTGTGTGTGTGTGTGTGTGTGTATCTATATCTATATATATATATATATATATATATATATATATATATATATATATACATGCACACACATACAACTATATTTAGGTGTATGTATGTATGGACTCACCCAAATATATTTCCTTTGAGGTTATGGGCATAGCTAAACAATGCTTTGTGGTTGTCCTTGGCCTAGGAGGCCAAATTTACCTCAATTTTGGCTTTGGAAGACATTATTTTTCTTTTGAGTAGTTAGTTTGATGAAAGTGCTTTTATTCTAATGGGTGCTACACCTTCTAATTTTGGTCATGATTTTCTTCTTTCCGTTATAGAGCATACTGATGTTGTTATTCCACCATGGTGGCTTGTTTTTTGAGTTATTTCTGTACTTATTCCTGGTGGGTACACTTGCCTCTATGCAGCTATTAACATACTTGTATAGAGTTTTTGTGAATGGTTCTATATGCGTGTATATCATAACATTGAATGCTAAAACATTGAAATCAAAACAGCGAAAACTGATAACGTCGAAAGCTGATAACATCGAAAACAAGAACTTCGAACAGCAACGGTTGGCCGACTGCATACCCGTACTACCAAAAAAAAACCCCTAGTGATAGAAATTAAACAACCTTGACAATGAAATTAATCAAGCCACACGTGACACAAATAATAACCTCAATGCTTAATATATAAACCTAACAACTGACGCTATTTCTTCACATATTTTAACTTACAGCACCAGTAACGTCTATTTTTACAGATTTTCTCTAGATTGTACAAGTAGCTATCAACCAATAGCATGTCATTCCTTTTTTGGGACATTACACAGGTAAATACTCTACCTATAATGCCCGGGGCATCGGGATACGCAGTTGCGGCCATGTTTCTATCCAGTCATACGAACATGTACGAATATATTAGGTGACATTTACTTTTATATATGAAAGCAAGTGATTAACATTCTTTAATAATACTCTCCTTTATAATGTATCATAGGTATAATTCATGTCTTATGTGTTTAAATGTAGGACAAAGTTAGAGGTTGGATTTATGAGTGTAGTCTGCTGTTTGAAAACATATTCAACTGCAGTGTGGCCAGCTATGATCTTTCCAATTAAAAGTTTTCGATATTTTCACATCTCGACGTTATCAGTTTTCGCTGTTTTGATTTCGATGTTTTAGCATTCAATGTTGTCAGCATTCGATGTTATGATATACAAGCGTTCTACATAGGCAGCAGTGTTTTCAGGGTTTATGGGGGCTTGAAATTTTGCTAGGTTATCACTTAATAGTACAAAGTTAGCCTTAGAGTAGTTTCTGAACATTCCAGGAGTAGATGGGGTTCATTATTTATTTTTAATTTTTTATGTAAATCAAGACACCTCCACTTTTAGTCCCTGTCTGTGTAGTAGCTTGTCTATATGTGTGAAAGGCATTATAGCCTTGCAATGCTGGTGTGCTCTACATGGCTTGTGACTGCACAGATGCCAGATTCTCTAGGATGAGTATAGATTGTAGGGAGTAGAGTTTTTTTTGTTTAGAATCCTAGCACTGAGCAGAAACACCTTTAGATTTTCTTGGTTTTGATTTACTATGTTGGAAGTACTTTCAGTTTAGCATTTGCCAAGAAAGGCATTATGGGGAAGGACAATGTTTTAGCTAATATTCGAGATCTTAGAGGAGAGAGGCACAGAACATCCCTGGCAAAACAATGTGGCCTGTTCACCATCTCCCTCCATGCTTGACAAATATTGCAGCCCTTAGAATGACACCAGAAAGTAAGCCAGTTATTGATGTCAGGCATCATCCCTGGAGAAGGTAAAATGCTGCTCAATTCTAGGCTCATATTCTGAGAGTTCCATGATATATCTCTCTATATTGTCCAGGGACGTATTTCTTAGGTCCTTTGCACCCACGTGAACTATGAGTCATACTTGTACTTGTGGTCTAATGATCTGAGTGTGTGTGCAATGTGGCACATCCTGGCCCCTGATAAGCAATTGACTGTCACTTTCCCCTTACTCAAGCTGCTGAGAGGGAGATCAGTGTGTGTGTCACAATGGAGTCTCTAATGACCAGAATATTGGACTGTGTTCATAGGTTCATAGGTAGGTACTAGGCTATTGGCCCTAGGGCCTATATAAGCCTAGCCAATAATGTACCCTGGCTTTCGCCACAAAAGAAAATTATTTTCCTATGCCCCTGTCGAGCAGAGACACAGAAGTGATCCCCGGGGTGAATTTCCTATTTCCCATCCAATCATCAAGATTTTTCTTGAAGAGTGCTAATGAGAAGCTCTGTTTGACATAGATAGGTAGTCTGTTCCAGAGTATGGGAAGTCTCTGGGACAAGAATCTATCCCTCCAGCATGTTCGGTTTATTGTGGTGACAAGGTTTAGGTCCCTAGAGCATGTAGCTCGGAGGGATTGAGATTTCTTTAAGTGGAGCATGTCCAACAGCTCTGTATGATGGCTTGTCTTATGGGCTTAGAAGTAGAGACTCAATAAGCTGGAGCTGTATGTGTTGGTGTTTGAAAGTGTGCATTCAAGGCTGGTGAGGGTATTTGTATTTGTTATGGCATACAACTAAAATTTTGGGTAGAAAGGGGACTTCTATCTGGATAGTAGGTCACAACTGCACAAGAACTGGGTAGCGAGTAGTATACATGGGCATAAAGAGACCGATGGGTTAGCTTAAGCCTTTAGAGCATTCTCCACAGGAAAATGAAGGGAGGACAGTTCTATTTATTTATGTTACCACTTCTACTATACATAAACTTAAAAGGTGGTGTGTTCCACTGTCTTCTAAGACAATATGGGGGACAAAAGTTATGGGATGCAGAAAGTAGGGTAGCACTACAACAGTAGTTGGTTGTCTGAAGATAAGTGCTGCAGCAATACCACAAGGATACAAATCCTATCATGGTGGAGGTTAAAGAGTCCATTGCCACAAGAGATACAACATCAAACATAGCTATCATTAGGCCTGCAGTGGATAAAAGCGAGTAATACTTGTCTGGGTAGTTAACTCCAGTTAGGGTCATAGGAGGGAAACCTCTTCAAATACTAATGGCCAGTTTAATTGGATTGGGAAGGAGGGAACTGGAGCAAACAGATGGCAGTGTCCAGGGATATGCTGCTGGATATTTTACTTGCCATACATGTGGTGCACAAACCCAAGCATGACAGCAAGTGCACATTGAAGGTACCAGGGTGAGATCCAATTAGGGGCAGCATCTCTAACCAGTAATGTGGCTGTTTCAGCGGTTACTTAATTACAGTGACTCTGATTCTGAGCCATAGCTGTTGAAAGATGCTGGGATTCACTTGGAAGAGGTTATTTCAAGGAGAGAGTTAGGTGGTAGTAGAAATTCTGAATTTGAGGCACCACTGTCAGATCATACCAGACCTCCTTTGGTTTGGGAGCTGGGGAGTGTCACAAAGAAAGAACCGAGACAAGCTCAGATGTCAGATTCTACCCTACAGAACTTAAAGGTGGTAGCCATGGAGGTTTTTGATCCATAAAAGCATGGCGAGTCCATATACTGAGGCAAATGTTTGTTTATTGTACAGAGAATGGACTCCTGAAGGAAGGCTAGAGGGAGAAGTGATGTTAACAGCTGCTTGTACCAAGGGCCTACCAACAGACACTTCTGGCCATAGCCATTGTTTTACTTTCATTTTCTTACGGTGTTAATTTTCATTTTCAAAATATTCTTTCTTTCATCATACCTCATACACATATTTTTCATAAACATAAGTAGATTGTGATTACTTATAAAATACTTTTATTTAAAAAAGCAAAACAGTGTTTGTTAATGAAATGCTCATCTCACTTAGACTGCTTTGAAACATTTTTCACCACTGTATATTTTAAGTAGTGTGGATGCTGTAAAGCTGCTTCATAAATGTAAAGCTGGGGTTATGCATTATATATAAACTGTGTATGCACTGGTCAGCATATTGCAGAACAATAAAATTCTTGACAACTAGAAAGATGTCTGTGTGCTACGCATGTGCAATTCAGACCATCAAGTGGTGCCAATTTAGGTAAGCTGAACCCAGTCTAAACCAACACATTGTCGTGAGCATTTGGTTCTTACAGTGTGATGAGACATTCATTCAAATTAATGTGTTTCCCTCACTCCAGAATCTGTTTCTACAGCTCTCTTCCTGAGCAGCTGATATTTGTGAGACCCCAGGTGCTCACTGCCATTTTTCCACACCACCTCCTTCTATGTTATAGGCTTGTAACCAAGGATTTAAAAGTGTATGCTTGAGTATTTTAAGCCTTTTCTGCAGATTGCAGTCTCCACAGTTTATTAAAGTTTATCACATTAACTAAAATGTTGACTGAAATTATACAAATAGCTATATATTCTAGTCACCCCTCCCCCAGCAAAGTATGTAGCAAGGGGAGTTTAGTTTGCATGTGAATTATTCTAAGCTTGCATGCATCACCCTTGCTATGTGTTAATAGTTCTTTCATTTTGAACTAGGGAATTAAACAATAGTTGCCAGTTGAGGTGCAAATGGCAGTATTCATATTGATGAGGCACTAACTATACTCTTTCTGACTCAATGAGAAGCTTAAACCCAAGGGTAGTTTAAAATGTATTCATATGCAATTGCATTTATTTATCTGAATTTGCTAGCCAGGGTGTATTATTCTAATCACAAAGTACTGATTTTAGCTGGGGGCACCCTGTTGTGACGCAAGGACATTTTCAGTTTTTTTTTTGTGGTTGTTTGGGAGTGTGGCTGGGTGTGTTTTTGCATGAGCTAAGGTATGCATCTCACCTTCTGTATACTTCAGCTCAGTTGAGAACTCTCAGTAAAAGAGGGTATAGTGCAACCTTTTTATTTTTTAAGAATGTTTATCTTTTATGGCATGTGATATTTTTATGAATCAGGCTTAGCAGGTTCCATAAAAGGATTAAGTTCTGAGAGTTTAGCTAAGTAAGAAAAGGTGGCTGCTTGACATTTATTTATTTATTTATTTTAATTTATTTTATGTTTGTTGACCGGGATAGTCCAACTGGATACATGTCCATTTTCAGTGGTGGCCCGAGGAGAAAAGCTCCAAGAAGTATAAACAGATAAATACCAAAGTTGTTGTTGTTTGTCTTTCGGCTTTTCCCGGTTAGGGGTTGCCACAGCGGAACTCCGGTCCGCTAATGATTGGCAGTAGATTTTCACAAATGCCGAGGTGCCAGCTCGATGTCCAACCTTCAACGAAGGCACACCCATTTACGCATGTCTTTCGAATGCCACCCAACCGCGGGGAGGACATGCAGACTCCACACAGAAGGCACTCCCCGCTCTCCAGCCGAGAATTGAATGGGACAACCTCATGCTGTGAGGCAACAACGCTACCGCTGCACCAAGTAAAGCATAATAAATAATAAACAAGAAGCAGTTACACAATTCAGAAATCTGTACATAACTTGTTACAGTTTCACATATCACTCAATATATACAACTAACAAACAGGACATAATTTCATATCTTTCAGATACTATCTTAAAACCTTTTACTTGTACCAGGATGATACCTGTAAATAGGAGTTAGAGAAGGCAGGCTATGGGTAGTCAGTCAGGTTTGGTGCAGGGACATAGCCAGTGAGATTTAAAATAATTGGTTAGATTTTTTTTTGAATTGACTAAGTGAGGGGTTCAGGGTAAGGTCAGATGGAAGCATGTTCCAGATTCTGACTACTGAATTAGCAAATGAGGATTCTCCAGATTGGTTGTTGGCTTTAACTGCCTGAATCAAAAGTTTAGTAGAGGATCGAAGTAGCCTGACATTTTTGTAGGGCTAGATAATGTTTCTGAGGGAGGGTGTTTTATGTGGGTGGTTAATAACCTTGAAAGCTACAATAAGTTGATTGTAGTTAATTAAACTAGTAAGTTCCTGCCAACCTAAGAGGTTTAGGTTTTGACAGTGGTGTGTCCTGTAAGAGGTACCTGTGGCAAACCTGGCAATTTGGTTGTAGTCACTGGAGAGTTTATATTGAGTTCTGTTTTGTTCAAGTTTGTGAATATTGTTGAGGCATATAGTAAAGTAGATAAGAGGTGCGTACGGGCAATTGCAGACTTTGCTAGAGGGGTGAGGAAAGCTTTATTTCTATATAGGGAGCCTAGTTTTTTATTAACGGTTTGGTTGATGTGCATGTCAGACTTAAGGTTGTTGTCAATTATGACACCCAGGAGTTTGGTATATCTATCCAGTGAGATTTTGGTCCCATTGTTGGATATTATAGAAAATGAGAGTTGGAGGGAATTGTGAGTAGGGGAGAAGAGCAATAGCTTTATTTTATTGGGGTTTAGTAACAGTTGTTGATTTGAGAGCCAATTTTCCACTATGTTAAAGGTTTTCTGGGTTAAAGTTAGCAGATCTATAGGGGTAGAGGCTGAGCAAATCAGAGTGAAATCATCGGTATATTGTATACAGGTAGCATCTGGGATAACAGTCTGTAGGTCATTGATAAAGAGTCTGAAAAGAAGGGGGCCTAATATATAGCCTTGAGGGACTCCTAGAGTGACAGGAAGAAGGGTGGAGAGTTTATCTTGCTATATGACAGCCTGTTGCCTTCCACTTAGATAAGAATGGAACCATTGTATGGCGTGATTGTTTAGGGATAGTTTATTAAGTGTAAGAGTATTTGGTGATTAACCATGTCAAAGGCCTTGGAAAGGTCTAGAAACAAGGCTGAAGTTAGACCGTTGTTATTATGGTTCATAGGTAGGTACTAGGTTATTGGCCCAAGGGCCTACGTAAGCCTAGCCAACAAGGTTCCCTGGCTTACACCACCAAAGAAAGTTATTTTCCTGTGCCACTGTCAAGCAGAGACACAAAAGTGATCCCTGGGGTGTATTTCCTATTTCTCATCCACTCATCAAGTTTTTTCTTGAAGAGTACTAATGAAGAACTTTGCTTGACATAGATGGGTAGCCTGTTCCAGAGTATGGAAAGTCTCTGGGACAGGAATCTATCATTCCAGCATGTCCTCTTTATTGCGGTGACAAGGTTTAGGCCCCTAGAGTGTGTAGCTTGGAGGGATTGGGATTTCTTTAGGTGTAGCATGTCCAACAGCTCTGGGTTTAACATAGCTTTATATGTTAGGCAGAGATCACCTCGGGGTAGGTGATATGCTACAGAGTAAAGCTGGAGTTTTTTGAGATGGTCAGTGTAGGACAATTGTTTGAAGCCAGTAATCCTCTTTGTGAGGTACTTCTGTGTGGCCTTTCCAGCTGCTGCAGATGTCTTGTGAGGTACATTCCAAAAGGGGCATTGTACTCTATAATGGGACTAATGAGTGTCGAGTAGAGAGGAACAATGACCTCTTTTTTCCTGGATGAGAACCCTTTTATGATGAGGTGTGCCATGTGGAAGGACCTCCTGACTACTGTGGTGATGTGACTATCAAAGGAGAGACTACTGTCCACCTGGGTCCCAAGGTCTCTTATCACACATTTGGTGTTAAGTAGATTGCTGCCTATGTGGTAGTTCATGGGTACAGAGTTTTTACCAAAGGGGACAACACTGCACATTTTGGCATTGAGCTTGCGACCATGGCTCTGACACCAGGCATCTGTCTCACATCATTTGGGGACTTGACTATGGCTCCTAGTTTGCAGTCATCTGCGAACTTCGTTAGCAAGAGGCTTTCTGTGTTAGCCTGTGCTTCAGAGAAGTATATACCAAACAAGAGAGGTACCAAAACGGAACCCTGTGGTACTCCACTTGTCACTGCTTTGAGGTCAGATTTGGAGTCTGCAACTTTTACAGTGTGGGTTCTGTCAGTGAGCCAGTTGGCAACCCATCTTGTGACGTAGGGATTTATACATAGTTTAGTGAGTTTAGCTATAATTCTAGAATGGGGGATGGTGTTGAAAGCCTTGGCGAGGTCAAGATAGGCTGTGTGAACCACTTTATCCTTGTCTACGGCTTTGGTGACTGCTTCAAAAAAATCAGTCAGGTTTAGGAGACATGATCTGCCTTTTACAAACCTGAAATGGGTGGGGTCCAGAGTTTGGAGATTACCAATGTCTTTGTTTATGAGTTCCATGATGATACGTTCCATGGCCTTGCAGACCAGACTCGTCAGGCTAATAGGTCGATAGTTCCCGGTATCAGTGGTGGCTCCCCCTTTGTGGAGTGGGATAACTGTTGCTGTGTGCCATTCAGTGGCCACAAAGCCTGATGCGAGGCTATTATTGAACATGGTGCTTAAGTGGGGAGCCAGTTCCTTCTGAAGTTCATGTAAAACTCAGCCTGGGATGTTGTCCAGTCCCATGGATGCTGTGTTTTTGGCTTTAGAGAGTGCAGCTTTTACCTACATAGTTGTGATTACAGGGACTCTGATTTCTTCCTGTATAGATATGGGCCCCTTTAGGGGATGGGTGGGGTAAAGTTAGCACTGACCCTATCTGCCAGGATGTTGGCAATATCAGTTGGTTCTGTAATTTTCATGCCGTTGTGCTGTAACTCAGAGCAGATCTGGGTGTTGCCATCGAGATTCTTGACATAGCTATAGAATGCTTTGAGGTTGTCCTTAGAATTAGTGGCGATTTTGTTTTCATAGCTAGCTTTGGAGGATCTTATAAGGGATCTCATCTTCTTACTGAGGCTGACTAGGGAGCTCCTCCACTCATGGGATTTTACTCTCTTTTGCAACAGTTTCTTCCTTCTGTTGTACAGTTTGTTTATGGCAGGGGACCACCAGATTGGCTTCCTTTTTTTGGAGGATAGCGTCTTGGTTCTGTTTGGGATAGCACGATCCATGCACTCATGCAAGTGCTTATAGAGTGCATTTGTGTAGGATTCAGCAGTCGTAACTGTATTGTCCATCTGTATGGGTGTCATGATGTTCACCACTTCTGTCTTAAGAAGCATGAAGTTAGCTTTGGAGAAAACTTTTATCGTGGTTTCTTTAATGGGGGGGGGGGGCCAGGATATGAATATCAAGGGTGATTAGCTTATGGTCGGATCAGACCAACGAGGAGTTGACTTCAGGTGTGGAACACCGGTCACTCATGTTGGTAATGCCTAGGTCTAGGATATTGTTGCCCCTGGTGGAGGTGTGGATAAGTTGATTCAGGGCATTTGAGTTTATGAATTCCAGAAAGCGTTGAGCTAAGAAGTTGGTACACGAGTAGTCTTAAGCAAACACCAAAATATGCTGAAACACACCCGTTTAATAGCAAAGCTTTCAGGTACAAACCCTTTATCAATACTCATACAGGTTACAAATAAAATCAAACATTTAAATAGAAGCCAACAAGGCACATGACCAGCAGCCAAAGATCATGTGATGAGAGTTTTTGTTTAAAAAATATATATATATACATAAACTTAAAAATACAATTATTTCAGTACTGAATGTTGTAATTTCACTAATATAGGCTTTAGTGTGACAGCAACATTCAAACCAGGCATCTTGTCAGCTGAAAGTCTTAAAATCCATTCAAATTCTTTTAAATCTAATAAATTGTTAATGTCACCCCCCCCTCATGGATACACACACTCTATCAATAACGCGAAATCTAAACTTGTGTTGATTGCCACATAAGGAGATGTATGCCTATATAAGGCGTTCCTATCATTCCCTCTCCGTATCTCAGACTTATGCTCAATGATACGGTCCTTTAATCTTCTCGTAGTCTTAGCTACGTAAAAACATTGGCAAGACGTGCATGTAGCTAAATATATCACATTAGTTGAAATGCATGTTGCCATGAGATTAAACTTGTATATAATCCCACTTACCGGATGCTTAAAGTCTAAGCTATTTTCTTTATCTATTATATCAGGGCAGCAACTACAGTTGAGACATTTTAAAGTTCCATATGTATTAATATTATTCACTTCAGTTGAATTTTTAAAATCCTTGTAACCAAGCTTACATTTAAAATTTGCCATGTTTTTATAAGAAAATAGTGGTCTGTCACCAATAATGGATTTAATTTCACTGGATGCTAATAAAACAACCCAGTCTCTTCATGTCGTAGCTGGATGAAACCATTAATGAATTTAGAAATAGTGGTTATCCAGACAGCGTATTAGAAACAGCTAAAATGGATACTATAAATAATAAGCATTTAGGTTTAAAACCTTTATTCCTTATGGATGAACACCAGAATGAAAATATTGTAGCACATGGAAATCGTGATACCCTAAGATATGTTACTACTTTTAGTTGTATGACTAGGTTTGTAAGGAACATTATAAAGAAAAATTGGGTTGTTTTATTAGCATCCAGTGAAATTAAATCCATTATTGGTGACAGACCACTATTTTCTTATAAAAACATGGCAAATTTTAAATGTAAGCTTGGTTACAAGGATTTTAAAAATTCAACTGAAGTGAATAATATTAATACATATGGAACTTTAAAATGTCTCAACTGTAGTTGCTGCCCTGATATAATAGATAAAGAAAATAGCTTAGACTTTAAGCATCCGGTAAATGGGATTATATACAAGTTTAATCTCATGGCAACATGCATTTCAACTAATGTGATATATTTAGCTACATGCATGTCTTGCCAATGTTTTTACGTAGGTAAGACTATGAGAAGATTAAAAGACCGTATCATTGAGCATAAGTCAGAGATACGGAGAGGGAATGATAGGAACGCCTTATATAGGCATATATCCTTATGTGGCAATCAACACAAGTTTAGATTTCGCGTTATTGATAGAGTGTGTGTATCCATGAGGGGGGGGGGGTGACATTAACAATTTATTAGATTTAAAAGAATTTGAATGGATTTTAAGACTTTCAGCTGACAAGATGCCTGGTTTGAATGTTGCTGTCACACTAAAGCCTATATTAGTGAAATTACAACATTCAGTACTGAAATAATTGTATTTTAAAGTTTATGTATATATATATATATATTTTTTTTTTTTAAACAAAAACTCTCATCACATGATCTTTGGCTGCTGGTCATGTGCCTTGTTGGCTTCTATTTAAATGTTTGATTTTATTTGTAACCTGTATGAGTATTGATAAAGGGTTTGTACCTGAAAGCTTTGCTATTAAACGGGTGTGTTTCACACGAGTAGTCTTCCCAGTTAATGGTGGGGTAGTTGAAGTCACCCATTATTAGGGTGTTTGGCTGAACCTTAATATTTTCCAGTACATCAAGAAAAGAGGAGTGGGAATCCTGGGGCATGGTGGGGGATCTGTAGCAAGCTACAATTTGGATTGCAGTTTTGCCCAGAGATAGATGCACTTGGATAACCTCAGATGCATTATGCTGAGCAACTAGCCTGGAGGTGTGGATATCCTTAATGAATATGGACACACCTCTGCCTTTGGTGTTTTGGTCCAGGTTAGGTGGCCGAAAAGTGTGGTATGAGTTATAGCATGGTAGTGCAGGGGTGTTCTCTGGAGCCTTGAACCAGGTCTCAGTCACTGCACAGATATCGATGTTCTCCATTTTAAGGAGTGCCTCGAGTGAGTGAATTTTGAGATTTAGACTTCTAGCAATGAGTAGCATTACCCTCAGTTTTTGCTTGCCTGTTCCTGCTACAGTGGTGAATGGACATGTATCCAGTTGGGCTAGCCCAGTTAACAAATGTAAAATAAAATAAAATAAATAAAATTTGTCGTTTGAACCTTACCTAAAAATGGCACTATATGGGGCAGTAAGAGCCTTAGCCAATATCCAGAATCCCAGGGGCGACAGGTGCAGGCCATCTGTGGCAAAGCATCGTGGTCTGTCGACCACGTCATCCCAAGCAGACAGATACTGGATCCCCTTAGAATGACACCAGAAGCTTAGCCAATTGTTGAAGTCAGTCATTTTTGTCCTTGTACTGCGATATCTTTCTGGGCGATGGCAGAATGCTACTCAGGGCTAGGGTCATACCTGCCTGGGCTACAAGATCGGAGAGCTTTTCCTTATCTCTTTTCATGTAGTCCAGGGAGGTACATCTCAGGTCATTCACACCAACATGGACAATGACAGAGTCATATTTGTACTTGTTGTGGAGTGACCTGAGTGCATGGGTTATGTGGCAGATCCTGACAGGCAGCTGACAGTAACCTTCTCCTTGCTTAGCCTGGTGAGTGGGACATCAGTGTGCCTGACTATAGAGTCACCTATGACTAGTGTGTTGGGTACGTCATTTTGCCTTATTGGCTGTGGTTGAGTGGCACATTGAGTCTGTAGGCTATGTGTCATTTGGGTTGTGTTGGAGGATGGAGGTTCCTTGCGTTTCTGCTTTGGAGGTCTCTGTTGCTTAGACAGATTATTATTGAGAGCCTCCACAAATGTTTTTGTGTTACTATGCGTGGATTTTGGTGGTGTAGATTTAGTGAGACTATGTGATGAGTGTGGTGTGGTGCAAATGTTTACCTTCTCCTCATGCCTGTCAAGTTCAGTCTTGGTTGGAGCGAGCTTTACCTCCAGTTTGGCTAGATAAGTACATCTCTCACAGGTTGTAGTGTTGGGTGGTAGGAGGAGTGGGTTGTCTGTGTACATGAGGCAATTTCTACATTGCCTCAAGATGCCCAGATTCATCAGACAGACAGGAGAGAACACTGGTTAAAATAAACAGTGCTGGTGAAGGACAGGAGGGCTGAGGTGGTACTATGATGTGGTCTGAATTGGCTAGTAGTTTATGCTGCATGAGGTAGTGTAAGAGTTGTTTGTGGATACACCTTTCCATTATTTTTGCTAGGAAGGAAAGAATAGCTTGCTCATGCAACACATGTAGTGGACATTGCAGATAAATGTGTATTTCTGTGTTTGGGAGGTTCTTGCTCAATAAGTGATGAATTTAATCATTTTTAAGGACAGAGGGTATACATTCATAACTGACCCCGTTTTGACAACAATAGCATTGCAGTTAGGACATGCTGCTGCTCCTGAAAATAAAGTTCATATAAATAGAGAAAAAGAATAAGAGAAAGAGAGAAGGACACAGGAATTCATATGTATCTAACTCAGTTTTGTGTTGTTTATGCTGTAGTCTAGTATTGTTGAGTATTGTTGAGGGTGTCTATCTATATCTGTCTACATCCTCTTCCACATTTACACTTGGAAACATTATTGTGACATCACAATATTTTTTTGTGATAGCAGCTGAGATAGCAAACTCAGCTCATAATTCGGAGATCTAACTTTTATTATTCCAATATAGCCAAAAGAACATCACAAAATGTATATAATATGTGTGTGTGTGTGTTTGTGTGTGTGTATACGCGCGCTTGTATGTGCCAGTGCTCAAAGCTGCATATTACCCTGGCATAGTTGTGTACAATTTTACTTCATCATGTAAGCGCCGTTTCACTCGCCATGTAGCCAGCTTCTTAATCCCCCCCAAACCTCCTTGACGAAGTACACATAACATTTAGAACAATTAAGCAATAATGTAATACTGATAAGATAGCACCATAGCTTACTAATAGGATATGACAAGTACCATTAAGCAATTGGACACGGGATTCTAGACTACACTGAAGGTGTCTATCAGGGCTCTGTCCTGGCCCTGTACTTCTTAGACTGTATCTTTTTTATCTAAGTTGTTTTACAGTCTGTAGGCAAATTACTTGAAAAATGGAGTAAATGATTACATCGCTTACAGATACGGCATGTCTGCAAAGGAATGGAGTTTTTAGCTTTTTATTGGTTAATTTGTTTAAATCAGTTTGCTCATTTGCTACTGTTATATTAAAAAAAAAATACACTTTATCCATCGCTGCTTAGCTAGGGTTAAACTATTCCTGGCGCCATAAAGTCTGCTCTTCAAATTTTCCCTTAGAACTAGCCAGTTTTTTAGATTTAGCACTCAAATCTGTTTCTTTGACCTCAGCACTTGTTCAGAACTCATTGTAAGCACTAAATAAGCTACAACTTACTACAGCATTCAACTTTACTCACTTGTCTAGAGGAAAACAGTTTTTAGTACTTAATAAATAAGTACCTATCCAGGCATGTCTAATGGTCAGCTCCCAGTGTTTTCTCCTGTCTACCTGATGAATCTGGGCATCTTGGGGCAATGCAGCAATTGCCTCATGTACACAGACAGCCCTCTCCTCCTACCGCCCAACACTACAACCTGTGAGAGATGTACTTATATAGCTAAACTGGAAGCAAAGCTCTCTTCACCCAAGACTGGACTAGACAGTCAAGAGGAGAAGGTAAACACTTGCACCACACCACACTCATCACATAGTCCCTCAAAACCTACACCACAAAAACACACACACAGCAACACAAAACACACACCTACATTCGCGGAGGCTCTCAATAAAAATCTGCATAAGCAACAGAGACCTCCAAAGCAGAAACGCATGCAACCTCTACCCCCCAACACAACCCAAATGACACATAGCCCACACACTGTGTGCCACTCAACCACAGCCCATAAGGCATAACAACGTACCCAACACTCTAGCCATAGGTGACTCTATAGTCAGGCACACCAATGTTCCACTCACCAGACTAAACAAGGAGAAAGTTACTGTCAGATGTCTGTCGGGAGCCAGGATCCGCCACATAATGCACACACTCAGGTCACTCCACAACAAGTACAAATATGACTCTGTCATTGTCCATGTTGGTGTGAATGACCTGAGACGTACCTCCCTGGACTATATGAAAAGAGACATGGAGGAGCTCTCCGATCTTGTAGCCCAGGCAGGTATGACCCTAGCCCTGAGTAGCATCCTGCCATCACCCAGAATGATACCACAGTACAAGGACAAAATGATTGACTTCAACAACTGGCTAAGCTTCTGGTGTCATTTTAAGGGGATCCTGGGATGAGATGATCGACAGACCACGATGCTTTGCCAGAGATGGCCTGCACCTGTAACCCTTGGGATTGTAGTGAGTGAGGTATTTTTTCTGAAGAAGCTCAGTTTTAATAAAGTGAGTGAAAGCGCTTAAAACAGTCCTGTGTTTGGATTTTACTGCTTCCTTTTCTGGTGGATTTACTTTGTTTGAGTTTCATTTGACACTTTGCCACAGTAGTCAGGAAATCCTTCTATGTGGCACACATTATCATAAAAGGTTTCTCATCCAGGAAAAAAGAGGTCATTGTTCCCCTCTACTCGTCACTTATTAGACCCATTATAGAGTACAACGCCCCTTTTGGTATGTACCTCACAAGACATCTACAGCAACTGGAAAGGCCACAAAAATACCTCACAAAGAGGATTACTGGCCTTAAACAGATGCCCTACGCAGACCGTATAAAAAACTCCAGCTTTACTTCATCACATATCGCCTACTCAGAGGCGATCTCTGCCTAACATACAAAGCTATGTCAAACCCAGAGCTGTTGGACATGCTCCACTAAAAGAAATGCCAATCCCTCCGAGCTACACGCTCTAAGGACCTAAACCTTGTCACCACAATAAACAGAACATGCTGGAGGAATAGATTCCTGTCCCAGAGACTTCCCATACTCCAGAACAAAGTACCTATCTATATCAAACAAAGCTCCTCATTAGCACTCTTCACGAAAAATCTTGATGATTGAATGGGAAATAGGAAATTCACCCCGGGGATCACCTCTGTGGCTCTGCTCGACAGGGGCACAGGAAAATAATTTTCTTGGGTGGCGAAAGCTAGGGTACCTTTTTGGCTAGGCTTGTATAGGCCCTAGGGCCAATAGCCTAGTACCTACCTATGAACCTAAATACATCAAAAACTAAGCAAATAAGATTTGCAAGACAGAGCTTGAAGGGTGAACATTTAAAACAGAATACATTGATTTTCTTTATGGCTTTATTGAAGGATCCAGGTATATGTGCAGATCCAGCTTTGAGATTTTATTTTTCTCGATCATATCAACCAGTTGGTTAATGATAGTTGGCTCGACTTAATGTGCATAAAACACATATAATTTAATAACACAGAACCACATTAAATAAGCACTTTCATCTCTCATAGAGACTTCATCAGATAAAATACATTCCCAATAGCCATCTTTTGTACTAAAATTGTTAAATTTGTTAACCAACAGAAAAATGCTGTTCATTAAGTGAAAAATGTTTTAAAGGTCCAAAACACAACAACTAGAGCTCCTTCCATACATTGTTACGAACATGTTCCACAGAAAATCATTTTAGTTCAATGAGTAAAAACATAAAAAACATAGAAAGTCACTTCAAATGCTTCCAAATATGTTATTTCTCAGTACTTTTGTGCTAAATTTCCCTTTAGTCTGTATTACCTATTAATTTCATCACTAGACTGTATTCACTCTAGTTTTTGCTGTATTATTTGCAAACTGTTCTTTCTTCTATGTTTAACTTCTGTATAATGGTATAAGTTGTACATCTATTATGAATAATCTACTGTAACCTACTTAGTTTTGGAGCTTTTCTCCCCAGGACTCCATTGAAAACTGGTTCATTTGGCCCAATGGACTATCCTGGCAAACCAACTGCAAATAAATAAATAAAAAAAAATAAAAAAGGTCTCCCTTTTCACACAGTATAGGTTTAAGTGATGCCTGATCTTTAAGCCCAGGGGGAGATGTTGCATTTAATTGTAACTGTCAAATTAACTCTCTCTTTAACAAGTGCCTTTGCGAGTCACCTCCCCTTGGGTGAATCTGAATCTTCTCCAAAATTTCAAAACTAAACTTGACAAAATTAGGACATATCACTGAATGTCTATACAGTGCGTTGACTTCTCTTTTCTTCCTAATCTCATGGAGATGCTCATAAATCCTGGATTTTAAAGCTCTCTCCATCTTCCCTATATAGAATCCTGGACAGCTTTTACATTTTGCTAAGTACACCAGTTTACTGGTACCACAATTAGCTTTCACAAATGACACCTTAGTGTGCAAAACATTGTCCAGGATTATTGTTTTTTTTCCTTATTAACGTAGCTGCAGTGTGCACAATTACCACATGGTGTCGTACCATTACTAGGAGCCTTGTCCACGTTATTACTGTTTTCTAGGATTTGTTTTAAATTCCTACCAGTTTTGTGTACAAACAGGGGCTCCGGTCCTAACAACTGGGAAACTTCAAATTTATAAATCACCAAACAGTGACAATGAGCGCCAGGAATCAGGATACTGTGCTGGAAACACTTGGTTTATTGAAATAAAAATAGTTAAGCGCTTTCTACAGTACTTAGTCTGTCTTCATCAGAACAACATACAATAAAATTATTAGACTTATATATCACAAATAATCTGAAAACCCGCCCTAAGTAACAATTAATCAATTAAGTCAATTGTTTGACAATAACGCCAATACACATTTTTAAATGCAGCATAAACTACTTTCTGCTAAGGAAACTAAAAATGTGTAAAATATGCCTTCTGTACAGAACCATACTAATATAAACAACTATATAAATGCAGATATATCAACAATATGTACAAGACTTAACAAATTTCCTACATTATTAAAAACTTGAATATCTAATTACATATATATTCTTCCTATAAAAATTATCCAGTACTTGATGTGTAATAAAATGTATTCCAAAGGGAATACAAGAAAAACACTTTATACAGGCACTATATAAAATATATGCAATATATGCCAACATATGTATCATAATACTAATAATAATAAGAAAAATTTTTTTTTTTTAAAAAATACATACTATTAAAGAATATATATTGTTAAAAAATTCTAAACACATTCTTAGAATAACTGGGAAACTTCGTTGTTCACCTTAAAAATGCTCCATTTCTTTTTTATAACATTCCTAATCTCCTGGGAATAGGCATTATATTCAAGTACTAGAGCTTTCTCAAATTTATTCTCACCCTCCTTACCATTTTTGTTTGTAAAATCCATCCCCTGAAGTGGGGGGTACTTATTACCCCTCCCTATCCTTACTTCTTCCAGTATTTTGTCTACCATTCTCAAGGGGTACTTCCTTTCTATAAACATTTTCTTCAGGATCTCAAATTCATACTCTAATTCTTCCATCTCTAAAGTCATTCTTGCCACTCATATGGTCTGCCCTTTCACCAGACCTTTCTTCTGGTGGTATGGATGGTTACTACTGTAATGCAAATAAGCATTACAAAAAGTTTCCTTCCTATAGAGGTTTGATTTAAACTTATGTTCACTTTGGGAAATCCTGACATCCAAATAGTTAATACTCTTTTGATTCCAAGAATGTGTGAATTTAAAATACTCACAACACCCATTAAGGTGTTGCATAAATTCACCAATCTGGTCCATTGTTCCATCCCACAAAATAAATATATTGTCAAGAAATAAACCAAAACAAAACTTCCAACTAGAGAATAACTAAAGTCCACGTAAGGCAAAATGACACAGCAGTAAAGAACAGCAAAAATAGCGTATACTGATTTATTATCCGCTTTCGTACCAAACTTCATCAGAATAAATACACATGACAAAAACTTTCTCTTAAATACTGCAATAAAACCATGTGATTAATTAACCAATTAAATAATTAACTGACAAAACTTATAAAAAATATATAACTTAACTTTTTTTAAAAAAACAACAAAAAACATAAAACATCTGTTAATTTAACGTTTTATAAATCATACCTAAAAGTGGGAATAGATCAGATTTCCCTCTTTATTAATGTTTAATTTACATTGCTTTAAAAAACACTTAATATTAACAGTCTCATTAAGACCTGGGGCTGTGTCAGATTTTAATTTTATTTGCCAATATGTTTCCCTTTGCAAAAGGTAATTTTTAAAATCGCCATCTCTCATGTCCTTCTGACCTACCTCAAGTATAGAAAATAGGAATTTACTAAAAGATGGACAATTCAATGAGTGCTTAAATAAGGCGTTCTTTTCGTCTTTGGATTTAATTGCATATAAATGTTCCCTAATTCTTACTTTAAGCTCCCTGGTGGTCATCCCTATATAGAATGCAGTACAGGTGGAACATGAGGCGATATAAATGACCCCACTAGTGTTACAATTTACGTAACCTGGTACCTCCAGGGTCCTACTAAAAGTGCTAACTAAAATATAGGGACCTGTAGAGATAAAACGACAAATATTGCATTGATTACAAATATGCATACCCCTCTTGCGGGACCCCAGTTTAGAAGTCTTATTCTGATGAATTTCTAAAATCCGTTTTAAATTGAGACCATTCTTTTGAACAAAAATAGGCCTTTCTCCTACAGCATAAAAGATATCCTTATTGCCCTTAATGATGCCCCAGTTTTTCCTGATAATATTTTGAATGTCCTGACAATCGGAACTCATCTCAAGTGAACAAATTAAATTGGCATTTATTTTATTGTCAACAACGTTCCCAGGGGAGAAATCCACTTCATCATTTTTAAGATTTAACAGTGGGAAGTATTTACTCTCCCTTTTGGACCAGATGTCTGCCTTGGCACTATCAAGAATGGATTGGTCATATCCCCTTTTAATAAATAAAGAAGTAATAAAAGCAAATTCCTTGGACAAATCCGCATCCTTAGAGGTCATGCAGCTTGCTCGAATGAATTGCCCCCTGGGGATGTTATTAGTTATGTACTTGGGGTGCCCACTTTTATAATGTAAATAACCATTGTTAAATGTCCTTTTTCGGTAAATACAACTATGAAGTCTACTTTCATCAAAATCCCATTTAAGTGTAATGTCCAAAAAGTTAACATTCAACCCTACTGTACCCTTTGTAAACTTTAAATAATCCGAGAACAAATTGATGTCAATGCAAAATTCATTAACAGTACTAGTATCACGGTCGATTATGAAAAATAAATCATCCATAAATCGGCAGTAAAACTGAATATTATATTTGTCGGCCAAGGTGGGAAAAAATTGTTTCTCCCACCAGGCCATAACCAGATTAGCAAATGCTGGAGCTGCTGAGGAGCCCATAGCTACCTCCCTCTTTTGCCGGTAATAGGTTTTCCCAAAAAGGAAAAAATTATTTTCCAAAGTAACTTCCAATAACCTGCACAGAAGAGACACCATATCATTGGTGAAATTGGGACAATTAAAGGTTAGAAAATTCCGAATGGCTTCAACTCCCTCTTGATGGGGAATACAGGTAAAAAGGGAAACAACATCAAAAGTAAACATAATCTGTGTACTAGAATTAAAACCACAGGTGTTAACAAATTGGTTTATTTTCTTAAGAAAATGCCAGGAGTCCCAAATAAAGGAAGGTTGTGTAGAAACAACAGGTCCTAAAATTGCATCAAGAAACAAAGACACTCCTTCAGTAACTGAATGGGGGGCCGAAACTATAGGTCGGAATGGCGGGTTTAAAGTTGACTTATGAACCTTAGGGATCCCAAAGAGCACCCCTATCCTAGGATGTTCAATATTACAGAATTTGTATAATTCAAAGCTCATTTCCCCATTCATGAGAGCATCATATAAATAAGCTTGAACCAAACGAAAACAACGCTTGATATCATTTACAGCATATATGTATGAATTTTAGATTGCTATATGATTTTCGGTTTGTTAGCAAAATTCAAAACTGTCATGACATCACTTCCTTTTTTAAGGTTTAAAAGCTTGACTTAGTTCAAATTAGCTGTTTGTTCTCTGAAGAAGCTGTGTTAGTGTGCATGGCGAAAACATTTTAATAATAAAATTGCGTTCAGATATTCAAGCTTTAAGCTACTTTTCTTCGAATTTTAACTGTAGCAATTCCTTATTTGCTAGTGCTGGAGCAAGGAGTCTGTGCCTTATTTTTGTTTTCGCTTGTTTACGTTTTTTGTGGAACCTGATTGTTTGTTTTGATGGCTACGGACAGACCTGTTAGCCCCAGCACGCCTAATCTTTTTCCTACAGTGAGCACTGATAATGTGCACCAGGAATATTTCGTCAAAGTATCTACTACTCTGGCCATTCTGGCTGACAAGCTGGACCAGTTGAATGCTAGATTTGAAGCATTCGAAAGGAATGGTGTCAACAATATTGCAGCAGTTACTGTCGAGAGGGAGCCGGTTAACTCCAACACTGCTTCCTTGACTTCTTCTGACTTCCAGATACCGGCAGGTCAACCTTTTAATGGGCAGAATCAAACTGGTAGGAGCGTTAACATCGTAGCAAATGCTACATTGAATCAAGTACCTTCAGTGAACTTTGGAGCGAGTACATCAAGCCGGAATGAGCGCTCTTATAGTGAAGCAGCATTGGGTTCGAACAGGAGTCCGGCTTCTTCTTCCCAGGCTCAGCGTTCTACTTCCATGAATAACCTTGGCAACAATGCTGCTCTTGGCAGCAATGTAAGTAAAACACTTAACTTTTCTGAATGGATGAAAAGTACTGATGCGTTCCTCTTCACTGAACAGAGTCTTACGATTAGTAGCCCAGTAACTAATGGTGCAGTCAATCTTTCTTTGACTGACTTAAGCTTAAGCAATTCGATAATAATGTTTTAAAATTAAAGAAACTACAACTGGAGACCATCTATTTTAAACAATGCATTAATGAAGGCTTAATACCGAAGGGGTTACGGAACACGTTTTCCCCATCTGGCCTTTTAAATAATGCATTGTTTTATTCAGAACTAAAGGAACTTTTCCAAATGCAAGGAGTTCAATTATTAGAACTCATCATTAAACACTATGATATCCAGATTGGTCAGCTTTTGATCGAAATTGATGCTCTAGATAGAGAATTAAAAGCCGATTTGGATTTCCCTATGTTTAAAATTGACTACGACCGTACCCTGACTAGTATTGATGCACTCCTCACTAAAATGAAATTGAATAAAAGTAAAAAACTTGTCAGAGACAGACAAGCATACAAGAACGGTAGTGCTTATCCCAGACTTCAACTTTCTGATATGAAGAAGCCGACTTTTGGGGATGGAGCAAGTCAACTTGATAGCATTAATCAGTCACCAAGGGACAATATTGTCTCTTTGGAAGACGATACCCACTACAACGAAGAAACAGGCCCTAGACGTAGTAACAGAATAAAGGGACTTAATGCTAACAATAATTTTGGCTTTAAGAGTCACCCCAAGCAGAATGACTTTGTTAACAACAATTTTTTAGACCAACGCAATCTTCGTCAACGAAACAACAGGAGACAGAACTGGAAATGACTAACTTAAGCCTTACTGATATAACCTTGGATGGAACTTCACAATTAATTATGAGTTCCCTTCTTCAAAATGGCCTAAAAATTGTTTGTAATCAAAAAGGTGACTTTAAGATTTATAACTTTACAGATATCTCACTTTCTAATGAACTTGTTGAACTTTTGGCTCATGGGTACACTTTCGTCCCGAGTAAACTCGGGGACATTTCTAAAGAAATTATAAATTTGAAATGCTTTGTGAGAAAGCTTAACTTGAAATTGTTTTTTAACAATGAATGTACCCTACCAGCTCCTCCAACCTTGAAATTACCTAGTGTTTTCAATCCACCCCTTCACCCTTCTTTATCTCTTTTTGAACAGGTGTGTGAAGTAGATTTTAGACACATGTTTAATAATAGATTTGCGAAGAGGTCTACTTATGAGTTTAACACCTCTAAAGAACAGATTGAATTACTTGAAAATCTTTGTAAAGCTCCAATAAGATTAATTAAGCCTGACAAGGGAGGTGGGCTGGTTATTTTGGACAATGAAGCTTATAAGGAGAAGATGTTTTCAGTTTTGGAGTCATCAGCTTATACTGAAGCTTCTATTAATGAAATACATGGTGCACATAACAGGATGAGAGGTTATTTTCGTGATTTATTTCTTGAAAATAAGATTGACTTGGACACCTATAATTATATAGATATTACACTACCAAAGATCCCTGTTATGTTTGGCATCCCCAAGGTACATAAGGATTTGGCTAATCCACCCATGAGGGCTTTAATTGATGGAAGGTCTTCCATGACATACCCCAGTGCCAAACTTGTTGATAAGCTTCTGTCCAAATACGTGCAATCCCTCCCAGGAGTATGTAAGGACTCCTGGTCTTTCCTTGAACGAATCAACAGTCTACCCTTTAACAGTGATGATAATTTTCTCACTGTAGATGTTGTAGACTTGTATACATCAATTCCTCACCAGGAGGCATTAGAGTGGATTGCACTTTTACTTGCAGAACTGGGTGCTCCAAGGATAGAAATAGACCTTGTCACTGAAATTTTGGACATAGTGTTGTCATCAAATTATTTTATCTTTGACAAGAAGCACTTTCTTCAAAAACAAGGGGTTGCCATGGGCTCCCCTTGCGGGGCTTCTGTGGCAAATTTCTTTATGGGGTATTGGGAGAAACATCTCCTTTTTTCATCACCTACCCTCATGGCACCAGTTCAATTCTACACGAGATATTTGGACGACATATTTCTGCTTTTTAGGGGTGACCATTCTGCGGCCGATTCTTTTGTTAATTCCATCAATAACACTACAGAATTTTTAAAATTTACTCACAAGTTTTCTACATTAGACATTGATTATTTGGATGTTAAACTGTCAAAGGATTACCAGTCTAACACTTATGTTTCAAACATCTACAGAAAACCAACGTACTGCAATTCGTTTTTGCATTTCTCTAGCCACCATCCCTTTAAACAAAAAAGAGCTATAGTTAAGGGACAGTTGGTGAGAGCGGCAAAAATGTGCAGTACTTTGGAAGACTTTCACAAAGAATGTGATCTTTTATTGGAAATGTTTTCAAACAGAGGTTACCCAATCCAACTTATCAATGAACTCATTATAGAAGTAAATATAAAGAGAAATAATGTTTTTTTCAAGGCCATTTTATGTAGGAGCAACCCTGTTACTACATCTCCATTTGATTTTGAAACTTCTAATGATTTTACTAACACGAACATTGTAGTGGATGAAAATTCTGCTACGACAATTTCTTTTGATCCATCTTTTAGTTACATTATTACATTCAGTCTTGATTCGAAAGCCATAATGACAATTATACGTAAGAATTGGGATTTTATTCTAAGTAACCCCATACTTACTGACAAATTTGGTCTATTTCCAAGATTTGTGTTCAAAAGAAATAACAATTTAAAAGAACTCTTACAAAGGGATTCTTCTAACAAACTATTTATTAGGAAGGTGGGTATGTACCCATGTGGCCTTTGTAATAGATGTCATAAAGTTAGATCGGGACAGACGTTTAATATACGTGATAAAAAATACACAATTAGAGCCCCATTAAATTGTGAAAGCAAATCTATTGTTTATGCTGCTTTGTGCGATTGCTGTTCGTCTTTTTATATTGGTAAGACCGATCGTAGATTACGTGATCGCATGTATGAACATCTGTACGCGATCAAAAACAAAAACGACAGCAACGCACTTGCCAAGCATATTATTAATCAACCTGGCCATAGTTTTTCATTTATGGCCATAGACCAAATACAAGGTAATCTTAGGGGTGGCCCTATTCCATTGCTTCTCGAAATATGTGAGCTTGAATGGCAACTTAGAACAGACGCATTCAATCACCCTGGACTAAATGAGAACTGCAATATTATTGCAGTCCTGAAAATGAGGAGTTACTTAAGATAACTGTTTAACATTTTTATAATTACATTTACTGTCTCTGTATTTTTACAAAGAGTATGTGTAAGTAGCATTCTTGCTAGTGACGTAGTTTTTAATCTACTGTCAACTGAGTACAAAGTTGATTTCTTTAGGTAATAGGTCTCCATTTGTACTTTAGGATTTTCCTAGTTTTTTAATCAATTTTTTAGAATGTTTGTTTCTTTAACATGTTCTCTAGATCGCTCAGCATGGCTATGACAATTCTTAGAGACTAAAGATGTTTTTAGTATTAGTTTTCATAACCATTGAGTATTACTTTTGTATCCATGTGTTTTTAATATCATTTACAGCATATGTATGAATTTTAGATTGCTATATGATTTTCGGTTTGTTAGCAAAATTCAAAACTGTCATGACATCACTTCCTTTTTTAAGGTTTAAAAGCTTGACTTAGTTCAAATTAGCTGTTTGTTCTCTGAAGAAGCTGTGTTAGTGTGCATGGCGAAAATGTTTTAATAATAAAATTGCGTTCAGATATTCAAGCTTTAAGCTACTTTTCTTCGAATTTTAACTGTAGCAATTCCTTATTTGCTAGTGCTGGAGCAAGGAGTCTGTGCCTTATTTTTGTTTTCGCTTGTTTACGTTTTTTGTGGAACCCCACTACTTCCTTAGACCATTTGTCCAGAAGTATAGCAATAGGATGGGTTTTATTCCCTCTACTAGTCACTATAGGCCCAAAAGGGGGCTTTTCAATATTCTTGTGGACCTTTGGTATACTGAAAATATTCGGTATAAGTGACTTTTTTTTGTTGCAAAAATTTAAAGGTATCCACATCAATTCTGTTCTCTAATAAATATTCTTCTAGATAAAAATCCAACCTTTGATAGGCAATAATAATTTCATTTTTAGAAACAGAGGCATAAGTATTAGTGTTGTACAAGAGAGAAGTCATTTCATTCTTGTAATCTTCTGTTTTGAAAATGACTATGCCCCCAGCCTTATCAGGTTTCATCGCCCTCAAATCCTTACTCTCTTTGATGTATGTTAAGATCTCTTTCTCCTGTCTAGTAAGATTATACCATCTTTTCTTTTCTTCTGAATACAATTTATAAATATTGGTGGTAACCACTTTCTCAAAAACTTGTAGCAGTGGGTGTGAGGGGGGATTGAAACGCTATTCCTCTTTAGGGTAGATTAATTGTTGTCTCACTGTTAGTGATTTTATCTTTGAAGAATAAACTAAAATGAATCTTCCTCAGAAATAACTTTAATTCAATAAGAGAATCAACTATATTCACTGGACCTGTAGGGATAAATTTGTATCCCTTAAGAAACAAACCAAAGTAATCCTTGGTTAACTCAAGCTCAGCATAATTGTAAATTTTAAAATCTTGATGTATTCCAATCAGCCCATCATTTAAAAATCTAATTACCTCCTCATCATTGGCCCTTTGTTGTAGTAGTCCCATCCTTTCTTGTTGTGGGACTGTTGTCCTGGATCTACCATCACCTGAGACTTTTTGGCTAGTTGTTCCGACCTTCTCACCTCCTGAAAACCCTGTGCCTCCTCTGAAAAGGAATCCAATTCCCCTATCATGCCCCCATTTCTTGTCTAGTCATACTTCATGCCCTGTCTGGTAATTGTTGACTGTCTTGTCTAGCCCTTTGACCTTTAGAAAACTTCTCTTTGTTGATTTGCTTAGCAACAGGGGTCCTATAAGCCCTCCTATCTTGGCACTGTTTCAAATCCCTGTCTAATTTCTTCACCTTCTTTAAAAAAATGTTGTTACTTTTCTTTTTATCCACCCTTAAAAGGGCCTGTTTGTATACATACTCATACTCTCCAAACAGTAAATCATTGGTAATAGCTGGATTCAAGATGACAACATTATTACCAAAAGTACCAAGTAAAGTCTCATTGTGCTTAATTATTTTTAACATTAGTTCAAATCCATACTTGTCAAAAAAAAAAAAAAAAAGTGAATTCATCAACTATTTCTGGAGTATATACGAGTCCAAAAGGAAATTTAGACATCATCAGTCCCTGCGGAACAATTTTATATTTAAAACATTCTCTCAGATATTCATTCTCAATTTGCAATCTTTTTAATTTCAATAACTTTTTTTCAAAATTAAATATCAATTCCTTCAGGGTGGGGAAGTGGTGTTGTTCAGAACCAGTGTTCATAATATTGCCCTGACCCCCCCGTCTTTGGAGAGTGTATACTTTGTCCATAATGTCCTTTAAAATAAGACTGTTCTCAGAGGTTGTCCGTAAATTACCTCTCAAGTCCCCATTAAGGTTCCTTTCATTTAGTTGTGATGAAACATTCTGGCTACTATTAGAAGGGTTTTTATTAACAGTACCTGAAAGTGGAAGACTGTCTCAATAAGTCACCTCCTTCGCCTCGTCATTCTGTTTGCTAAATCGGATGGCATTGCGTTCTATGTTATTAAATTATATGCATTTTATGCACATTAAGTCCAGTCGATTTTGTTGATTGTTCCACGAGTCTGGTTAATGATAGTTCTATAACAAAAAGTTGTATAAAATATTTATAGAATCTAGAAAATCAGAAATTATGTAGCCATTGTAATTTACACCAGACCAAAACTACAGTATTGATTAATATGTAATCCTTTTAACTAGCATTTGTAATTGGAAAGAATAGAGTGTAAATATTCCAAGGGTATCCACGGATGTGAAAGTTTAAGTTATTGTGAAATACTTGTACAGTGTTTCATATAGATATTTAAGAGGAGACCTTATTCATAAGTTCATAGGTGTACACTTGGCTAATGACTACCAGGGCCTTTATATGCCTAGCCATGCAACTCAACCTAATTGTGTACCTATGTATTATGGGTGTTTACTAGGAGGGGGCATGTTAATTAGGAAGTTTCTCCAGGTAATGTGGGGAATATATGTAAGTTTGTGCATAACTACTATCTGCCTCTATCAGAAACATGAGGGTCAGACTTGGAGTGATTATTCTGATTGCCCATCCATTGGTCAAGGTTACACTTGGTTACACTTAAATAGGGTTAGGGGTGGACTGTGCTTCAAATGGATAGGGAGCTTGGTCCAGAGCATGGGGATACCCTGAGACACATATTTGTCTTGTTTATGTCACAAGCAAAATTTAAATATTTGAATCTAGTGATTCTGATGCTGTTCATTTTGCGGATGCGCAAAAGTTCCATCACAGCTGGATCTGAGGATATCTTATATGCCAGGCATAGATCAACTCTCAGTATTCTGCAGGGGACTGGGTACAGAGATAGGGCTTTAAGGTGATCCATATAAGATAATGCATTTATGCCCTGATTTCTTTGGGTAAGGAACCTTTGTGGGCATTCCAACTGCTGCATATGCCTGGTCAGGTGCATGCTGAAGATGGCATTACACTCAGTGATGGGTCAGATAAGAAACAAATAAAGTGGCACAATGACTTCTTTGGACTTGGATTCCATGCCCTTATAAGCTGGGAAACATAGAATGATTTTTACCAATAACAACTGGCAACAGTTCCAAAAGATTTATTAAATAAACTTTAGCGCCTCAGCCAAACAGCCTTCAAGAAGTAATAATAATTCTAAAACATCCCCTTTTAAATACATATCAGTAAATCAATAAAGCAATAAAACAATTAATTAAATCAGATATCTCCAGTTAACTTCACAGTTTAAACCACTAGGTGCAAAAGTATTCTATTTCAGTATAAAAACAGATTCTTTATACAAAAGTTTATCTTTTAACATAGCAGCATCACCCAGTTTAACAAATACTTTTTCTAAAATAGTTCCTTGTATGATGCCCGTGCACTGGCCCAGTAATCAAGGAGCCTCAATCCTCACCACTAGCACCAGTGAGGGGCATCCACATTGTGAGGATAACAAGTACATATAAAGTAAAGTACAATTTCCCTTAACAGCACACAGAGATCACAGTTGGTCTGGGACTGGTTTCTCCCTTTCTCTCCAGATCCCCAATAAGACTCCCCACTGGCACAGCTATAGGGTTCAGATCTCAACCGAGTGGTCAAGCCAAAGCCTTCAGCATCCTCTCTGTCAAATCAGTGTTTTGTGTCCCTGCCCAAGTAGCTGACACACACACACACACACACACACACACACACACACACACACACACACACACTTTGAGATTTGATCTCTATGCAAACACACAGACACTCCTGGGGAAGGCTGGCACAGGTTCTCCAGCTCTGCTCCCTTCTGCCCAGACTATACAGTTGTACCACTTAACACCAACCACCCTTATCAGCTACTATAAAGGCCCTTACCAAAGGGCGTTCAATTCTACTGTGCAATGTCACTATTATCCAAATAGTAAGTGTGACTGAGACTGGAAGGCTATTGGAGTGGCTTGTACAGTATCACCAAATACATGCAGGTACTCCAAGAGCTTAAATATCTCTACACAAAACAGCCACGGTTAAAAGGTTTAAAAATATTATTTATTTTATTTAACATTTGTTTACTGGGAAAGTCCAACTTGGAACAAAGCCAATATTCAGCGGAGGCCCGGAGAGAAATGCTCCAGATGCATGTCTTTGTGACGTGGGAAGAAACCAGAGCACCTGGAGGAAACCCACATGAACACAGGGAGGACATGCAGACTCCACACAGAAGGTACCACAGCCGAGAATTGAACTGGAGAACCTTTTGCTGTGAGGCAACAATGCTACTGCTGCACCACTGAGCCATCTGAAACTTATTAACTCAACACAATGACAATAGAAAGTTCAGAAATCACAGGAAATACTTTAAAACAACATTGTTGGACAGTCAGATATACATACAGAAAACATCTAAACTAATCTTACTGTATTTCTATCTGTTTCTAAGAGAAATCACTGTACCTAAATAACTTACTTACAGAGCAAGACAAAGTGTTGGTGAGCTGATGTGATCAGCTTCAGACACAAATACAAAATGCAATCTCTTTCTCTTGAGATAGTTCTTAAACTGATAATACACATTACTGCTGATTCATTTCAGATTACATCATTCTTATCACTTCTGCTTAAATTTCCCAGGCTCACAGAACTTAAAATTTAAAATTTCTTTGTGATCTGCAGCTGCTAGGAAGTCAGTCACAGCAATAAAAGACACTTTACATGTGAAACCTAGGAATTATCCCTGTCATAGCACAATAGAAAGAATTTCCAGTTGCAGACATCCTGTTTCCTAGCTGGAGATCACACACAGTCATAAAATTCTTTACTTAGCAGCTTTCTTTCAGCAGGGTGCACTGTGGTTACATTTTTGAAGCTCAACGCATATCACAGTTTTCTTACATTTGTCAAACAAGCCTGTGGATCATATTAATATTTACAATGACATAGAATTATTTACAAAATTCTACCTAGCTGGGCTGGCAGCCTCTCAGTTTATCACATTTCCTCCCCCTCTGAGATCTCAAGCTAGTTTTTCCAGTGACCCTTGTGAAATGTTGCTTGAGAGGGTTGAGTCTATCTGGGTATACCATACCCCATTCCCTGTCTTGACAGTCCATCTGTGTTGGCATTGCTAATCCCATTGCGATACTGCACTGACATATATGCTTGCAACACTAGGCTCCATCTTAGCAACTTGGCATATTGCTGGCTGGCTTGATGTAACCATGTTAGGGGATTGTGATCTGTAACTACAGTGAATTTCCTTCCATACAGTTAAGGCTGAAGTTTCTGCAGTGCCCAAACTATAGCTAGACATTCCTTTTCTACAGCTGCATAGCATTCCTCCCTGGGTTGCAGCCTATGACTGAGATAAACCACTGGGTGCTCTTCTCCCTCTAAAGAAATCTGGCTAAGTACAGCCCCCACCCCATGGTTCCAAGCATCTACCTGCACAACAAATTATTTGCTGTAATCTGTACTGGCTAACACAGGGGGTCCTACCATAGCTTATTTAAGCTTCTGGAATGCCTGCTCACATGCTGTGGTCAACACTACCTTATCTGGCCTATTTTTCCCTGTCATGTCTGTGAGGGGAGCAGCTATGGTACTATAACTGGGGATGAATGTTTTGTAGTACCCTGCTGTCCCTAAGAATGCTGTCATCTGTTTTTTGGTAACAGGTGCAGGCCATGCCTGAATGGCTTCTACTATGGCAGGTTATAGCCTGATCTTAGCACTCCCCATTCTATGTCCCAAGTAGGAGACCTCTGTCATACCCACCTGATATTTGCTGGGCTTAATGGTCAACCTTGCCTTCTGTAGTCTGCCTAGCACCTCCCTGACATGCTGAAGGTGCTCTTACCAGGAATGGCTGTAGATGGCAATATCATCTAGGTAAGCAAGGGCAAAATGTCCTGCTCCTGCTAGGATATGATCTACCAGCCTCTGGAAAGTCGCTGAGGCATTTTTCATCCCAAAGGGCATCTTTGTGAACTCCAACAAGAAAAAAGGAGTCACAAAGGCTGACCTCTCTCTAACACTGGGAGTCAAGGGTATCTGCCAGTAACCCTTAGTAAGATCAATGGTGGCAAGATACTTAGCCCCACCCAGCTGCTCTAGGCCTTCCTCTGTCCTAGGCATCGGGTAAGCATCTGATTTGGTGTGGCTATTTAATTTCCTGTAGTCCACACACAATCTGGTGCTGTCATCCTTCTTTGGCACCAGCACCACTAGGGAGGCCCAGGGACTGTTGGATTCCTGAATTACCCTAGTTCAAACATTTCCTGTATCTCCTCCCTCAGAGTCTGTTTGACTCTCTCAGGCACCCTATAAGGGGCCTTCCTATTAGGCCTTTGGGGTCCTGCACCCACCTGGTGCTGCACCAGGTGGGTACACCCTGGTTTCCCAATGAACATGTCCCCAAACTCCAGTAACACTGCTTGGATTTCTCAAACCTGGGTAGGAGATAACTGCTGGGACATTGCTACACCCCTTCCACTGAGGTGTCAGTCCAAGCCTCACTGAGAAGGTCAGTCACCAGATCTCCTTGAGACTCCTCCTGCAATCCACTGCAAATACTCAGCACAAGGGCCTTCCTATCATGGTAAGGTTTCATCATGTTATCATGGTGCAATTTGTTCTCCTGCCTCCTGCCTAGCAGTTCTACCATATAGTTAACATCACTGACCTTCCTTACCACCTTATAGTGTCCCTCTGAAGCTTGTTGTGTCTAACAGGAATGAGAACCATCACCTGCTTCCCTACATCATACTCTCTAGCTCGAGCATTCCTGTCATACCAGACACTTTCCCGCTGTTGGGCTGCCAGGTTCTCCTGAGCCAAGAACATGAGTTTCCTGAGCCTTGTTCTTGTGAGATTCACACTCAGCCTCCACCAAATCATGAATTAAGTCTAGAGGCCCCCTCACCCTATGCCCATACAACAACTCAAAAAGTGAAAAACCTGTGGATTCCTGGGGAATCTCTCTGTAAGCAATCAACAGACGGGGCAAAATATTTGTCCCAGTCCCTCTTAAACTGGTCCGCAAATGCCCGTAGCATGGATTTGAGTGCAGAGTTTAACCTCTCAGCAAGACCATTAGTCTGGGGATGGTAGGGGCTGGACTTTAGGTGCTTCACCCCACAGTACTTCCACAGGCAAAACAGCAGGTCTGACATGAAACTGGCACCTCTGTCAATCAGTGTTTCTTTTGGGAAACCTACCCTGCTGAAAATCTCTAACAAAGCATTTGTCACCTTTTCTTCCTCAATGGAGGACAAAGCCACTGCCTCAGTGTATCTTGTAGCATAATCTACTACCACTAGGTTATACTTTTTCCCTGTTGAACTTGGGGTCCTCAGGGGCCCCACAATATCCATTGCTACTCTTTGAAATGGCTCCTCAATTACAGGCAAAGGCATCAAAGTAGCTTTCACATTGTCTCCTGCCTTGCCGACCTTTTGGCACTGCTCACAGATCCTGCCTTACCCTGTTACATCTTTGGAAATTCCAAGCCAGTAGAAGTTCTGCATAATATGTCTCTTTGTACATTTTATCCCCATGTGACCTGCAAAGGGAATATCATGGGCTATAGCTAGAAGTGCCAGATGGTAGGCTCTAGGCAGTATTAACTGCTGTTTTCTCTCACCTTCTAGCCATCTTCTCTCACCTTCTAGCCCTCCCTCAGGTGCCCACTCTCTATACAGTAACCCTTTGTCCCAGTATACAGATTCCCCCTTCCCTTGAGAATCAGGTGTCTCACTAGCTACCTGCCTCAAGCCTTGCAATGTAGGGTCTGAGAGGTGAGCCTGTTTCAACTTTCTCTTTGTAACCCTTCCCAGCTCCCCTTCCACAGGAAGTCTGGCATCCTCTTGCAGTGGTGCCTCACTGTCAGCCTGGGTACTACTACTCACCTCTACCTTTGCAGTCACTCTGTCCAAGGGAACATCAGTACCCACAAGCAGCTGTGGCTCACCTTCACTCTCAATGCTACAGGATAACTCCCTCCCTGAAGTAGCCACCTCACCAGTCCTGGGGGCAAATATGTGGTCTATCTGGGTCTCCCCCAGGCTAACAGACCCACATGCATGTCTCCAAGCCTGACTGTGTGTAACTGCATAAACACATGGTACTGCCTCATCAAACTGCTTCCCTATCAGGACATCTGCAGGATGGTAGTTTGGTATCCCTGTTGTCTCAAGACAACCTACTATTGGAATTTTGTCATTCCCACTTACTGGCTCTCTCACCTTTTCTTCCCCACCTTGCCTCCATGGACATCTATATGCCACATGGCCCCACTGGTTGCACTCCAAACATTTAACCCTAGCCTGGACATGTACCTGGACTAGTGGCCTCCCCTGCTACTGGCAGATTCTGTTGAGGCTGTCTGGGCTGCCCACCATGGGTTCTCTTAGACCCATAAGCAGCACTGGGTGTCCCTTTCCTGGGCAGTGATGCTCTGCTTGCTAGGTATAGGTTTCACTTCTTCCCCAAATCATCTACAATAGAGCAGTGTCTATCAGCTAATCAGATCGTCATGTCCTCAGGCAAAGTGATAAGGGCTTGTTCCCTCACCAAAAGGTCTGCCAACCCTTCAAAAGTGGTGACCTGACATCCACTCACCCACCTGTGAAAATAAGTGCTTAGTTCAGCAACATATTCACACACACTTTCACCTGCCTTGCGTCTATGTTCACAAAACCTTTCCTATAAGCGTCGGGTGTTAACTTAAAAAAATTCTAGCAAACAATTCTTTACAACTTTATAATTTAGAAAGTCAATGTCAGATAGTTTGGATAGAACATTTACAGCTTTACCATTGAGTAAAGGGTCAGGAACTGTACCCAGAGCCTTTGGTCAACATCATACTATTTACATACCCTCTCAAACACATGAATGAAACTATCAAAATTATCCCCCTCTGTAAACTGTGGAAAACATTTACTGACCTTTGTTGGTTCTGAGGTTCGGTTACTCCCTTCCCCATTATCTCTATGACTCTGGTGAAGAGTCAGCATCTCCTTTTCATGTTGCCTCTGCCTCTCCTTCTCCTCAGCTTCCAGGTGTAGCAGTTTCTCATTCTCCTCAGCCTGCAGACATCACAGTTTTTCATTTTCCTCACTCTCTAGATGCCTCAGTCTCTCTGATGCTTCTATTTCCAAACACTTGGCCTCCAACACAAGTCTCTTTAGCTCCAGATGGATTTTAAGTCCTTTGTAGAAAGGTTGAGCTGTCCATTCTCTGAGTGTTGTACATCTCCACGGCCAGTCTTATCATCCTCCAATTTGCTAGTCTCGGATGCAGCTGTAATTAAAGCTGCAATAATGTCTGCTTTAGTCAGGTTTCCATGCACCAGTCCTTTAGCCTGGAATATCTCAGCCAACTGGCTTCTTGTCAGCTTGCCATACTCCTCTGCTGACATGCCTGTCTGCTCTCCCTGACTAACTAAGCTAACAAAAGAAATAAAAAAATTGTGATCTGAACTCTGAATGCTCACTGTGTGGGTGATTTAGAGTAGAAAAAACACCTTCAGTGATCACTGTACACAAGCTACAGGAATTCACTATCTTCACCACTACAAGCCAATTAACATGTGATGTGGCTAACTCACCACTATCAAACAATTAATATTTGATGTAGATATCCCACCACTGCCAAACAATTAATATGTGATGCCCATGCACTGGCCCAGTAATCAAGGAGCCCAATCCTCACCACTAGCACCAGTGAGGGGTGTCCACATTGGGAGGATAACAAGTACACCCACATTAAAGTCAATTTCCCTTAACAACACACAGAGATCACAATCAACCTGGGGCTGGTTTCTCCCTTTCTCTCCAGATCCCCAATAAGACTCCCCACTGGCACAGCTATAGGGTTCAGATCTCAGCTGAGTGGTCAAGCCAAAACCTCTAGCACCCTCTCTGTTTAACCAGTTCTTCATGTCCCTGCCCAAGTAGCTGACACACACACACACACACGCACGCACGCACGCACGCACACACACACACACACACACACACACACACACACACACTTTGAGGTTTGATTTATATTCAGACACACAGACACTCCTGGGGAAGGCTGGAACAGGTTTTCCAGTTATGCCCCCTTCTGCCCAGACTATATGGTAGTACCACCTGCCACAAACCACCCATATCAGCTACTCTAAAGGCCCTTACCAAAGGATGTCCAATTCTACTGTGCAATGTTACTTTTATCCAAATAATAAGTGTGACTGAGACTGGAAGGCTATTGGAATGGCTTGCACAGTATCAGCAAATATATGCAGATACCCTAAGAGCTTAAATATCTCTACACAAAACAGCCACAGTTAATAGGTTTAAATATATATAATAATAAATGATAAAAACACAAGACAATACTTATTAACTCAACACAATGACAATAGAGAGTTCAGAAATCACATGAAATACTTTAAAACAACATTGTAGGGCAGTCTGACATAAATATAGAAAACAACTAAACTAATCTTACTGTATTTCTATCTGTTTCTAAGAGAAATCACTGTACCTAAATAACTTACTTACAGAGCAAGGTAAAGTGCTGGTGAGCTGATGTGTTCAGGTTCAGACACAAATACAAAATGCAATCTCTTTCTCTTGCGATAGTTCTTAAACTGATAATACACATTACTGCAGTCATTTCAGATTACATAATTCTTGTCATTTTTGCTCAAGTTTCCCAGGCTCACAGAACTTAAAATTTAAAATTTCTTTGCATTCTGCAGCTGCCAGGAAGTCACAACAATAAAAGACACTTTACATGTGAAACCCAGTAATTATCGCTCTCATAGGACAATAGAAAAGATTTGCAGCTGCAGACATCCTATCGCCTAGCTTGAGATCACACACAGCTGTAAAATTCTTTACTTATTAGCTTTCTTCCAGCAGGGTGCACTGTGGTTACATTTTTGAAGATAAAGACATAACACAGTTTCCTTATATTTGTCAGACAAGCCTGTGGATCATATTAATATTTATAATGACATAGAATTATTTACAAAATTCTATCTAGCTGGGCTGACAGCCTCTCAGTTTATCACACCATGTAATAATGTAAAGTCACTATTATGATGCTCCATAAAATGAACAGCAACAGGACTTTGTGTTTTTTGTCTCTTTATATCCCTGATATCCTTCTGCAGCCTGGTTCTAAGCATTCTTTAGTCAGACTAACTGGTCTGTAGTTTCCAGAGTTATTTGATGGCACACAATTGTGAAGTGGGATAACTGTTGCAGTCCTCTATTCTTGTGGTACAAAGCCCATTTTGAGGATGTAGTTGAAATGTGACTCAAGTTGTCCTGACAGGTCACATTTCAAGCTATTTAGGTGTCATCATGGGATATTTTTGGGACCCACTGCGGCTGTGTTTTTGACCTTAGCAAATGCCAAAAAGACCTGCTCCCTAGTGGTGCAGGGTTATGCTAGTTGGTATTTCATGGGGGGAGTGGGGTGAAATTCAAACTGAAATTGTTAGCCAGCAGATTCGCTATGTTGCTCTGCTCGGTGAAGGTGGCACCACTGACCACCAGTTCGCCTTGTGGTGTCTTTAGATTATGAGGCTACCTTGACCTCATAATTGGCCTTTCTAGACTTAATTAGTCCTCTTAGTTTTCTATTTATTTTAATTAGTGAGCTCTTATCATTATGGGAGCTGTTCTTCCTGATTTTAGCTAAAATGTTTTTCCTTTTGTTATATACCATATTAAGGTTAGGATTCCACCAGTGTGGTTTGTTTTTAGAGTTTGCTTTGGGTTTACTTCTAGTACATACAGCAGCCTCTATACAGCCATTTACATTGTTGCACAGGGTCTCTGAACAATTCTGTACAGGTTGCTGTGAACTCAGGATTAGGAGGAGCAGTGAATTTTGACAAACTATCACTTAATAGGATGTACGCTTTGCAATAGTTCCTAACTGTTACAGAGTTGATTTTTATTTCAAAGAAGACTGCTTTGTGGTTCGACCTCTCCACTGAGGACAAGACACTGAGGAATGGGGTGCAGCTCTCTCCCATATTGGTGAGTACCATGTCCAGGATATGCAAACTATCTGGTCAAGGGTATTTGTTAATAAAGTCCATGAATCATTATGCCTGCAAGACTGTGGCAGTGTATGTTTCTCAATCTATAGGGGGTTAGTCTCCCAGGTGAGACAACTGCAGATCATCCTTTGCAAGAAAACATGGTTTGTTAACCATGTCCTTCCATGCTGGCAAGTATTGAATCCCCCTGGAAAGACACCAAAAATAAACTAATTATTGAAGTCTATCATCTTTTGAGTGTAATGTGGCATTATCCTTCATGAAGGCAGAGTGCTGCTCAGTGCTAGGCACATGCCTTCTTGAGGCATGTATTCAGAAACATCAATAATATCTCTCTAAATACAGACCAAACAGGTGCATCTCAGGTCATTAACACCTGCATGGACTATGATAGAATCATACTTGTACCTGTGATGCAGTGACTTGAGTGCATGCATAACCTAGTGCATTCTGGCTACAGATAAGCAACTAACCATTATATTTTCCTTGTTCTGTCTTTTGAGTGGGCCATCTGTAATTCATACAATGGAGTCCCCTATGGCAAATGTCCTGAGTATTGTGTTTACTTGACTTAGCGGCTTTGCACTTGGGGTGCCACTGGGTGTAAGCATATGTGTGGTGTTTGGTCTTGCTTTTGGTGAGTTGTTTAGAGATTGCCGAGGATAACTGCTGCCATTTATAGGCTTAGGTGTTTGAGGTTTGGGAAGACTGCTTTTTAGTGACTCAGCATAAGTTGGTGTATGTGTGTGGTGGATACTATATGTAGTGGATGTAGTGTGTCTGTGTATGTTCTTGGCAACTTTGTTTGAATGCAAGATTTTTACTTCCAGTGAAATTGTATATACTGTGTCTGTTTCTTTATGGATTAAATGTTTGTGAACATGAGACATTTGCTACCTTGTCTCAGGATGCTCATATCTACCCTTGACCATTACTGTCTAGACAGATTTTTTTAACAATTAGAGCACCTAGTTTCTACATCGGTGAATACTGCTGATCAAGTTCCTTGAGTTAAATTCCCCCTCACTCCTCCCTAGTAGGTCAGTGGCCATGAATATGCACCTTCTGCCCACCTCTGTGGCCAGTCTGGTTGAGATGGGTATTCTGAGGCTTTGTAGCAATTGCCTCATGTACAGTGACAACCCACTTATTCTTAATAAAACAGAAAGTATGCAAGAGGTGTAAATACACTAACACTGGAAGCTAAACTCTCTCATACAACCAAAACTAATCCTATAGAGGTGGTCAGTCACACCTGCACCGAACCTAATGCGCAGGCTGAAGATCCTACACATAAAACTACTTATGCTGAGGTCCCTATAGGCAACCTTCCTAAAACACTAAGACATCCTGCACAGTACAATCAAAAAAAGGGTCCTCAGCCATCATGTAAACACTCTGTTAAAACACCACCCAGAGCTACAGATAGTAACACTGTATCAAGTGCCTCTACTAATAAGCCCTTAAGGCAAACCAGAGCACAGCCACATTTCTTGATCATTAGTGATTGTATAGTGAGGCACACCAGTGTCTCCTGCACCATACTGAGTAAGGAGAGAGTCAAAGTTAGCTGCCTTTCTGGGGCTATGATCCCTCAAGTCACACAGGCACTCAAGTCATGAAACACGGTTGCCAGTATGATTCTGTCATAGTTCACATGGATGTTAATGATGTGAGACATACCTCCCTTGACTATATGAAGCAAGGCATGGTCAAGCTCACTGATGATGTGTGTCTGCCAGGTATGACCTGAACACTGAACCGTATACTACCTTCTCCAAGGATGATGTCATGTCATCAACAGAAAATGATTGATTTTAACAAGTGGCATAGCTTCTGGTGTCAGTCCAAGGGAGTTCAGCATTTGGCAGCATAGGAGGACATGGTTGACATACCATGCTACTTTGCCAGGAATGGTCTGCACATATTCCCTCTAGGCTTTCGTATATTGGCAAAAACCTTTTCCACTTCCACAGTGCCTTTTTATGCAATGTCAAACTGATAAGCCTCCTGGCTTAACTGAACCTATGAAGGAATATCTGAAGGTGCTACTGCTCAATTCTAGAAGTATTAACAAGAAACTCCACTCCCTGCAAGTCTTTCTCTCCCCGGAGAGTATAGCTATTTGTGTAGTTATGGGGGCATGGTTTAAAGTCATGGAGAGTACCCTGGTAGTGCAAGGTTATAATGCTTTTTACACCTTTAGACCAGCTACTACAATGGAGGGAGTTAAAGGCGGGTGAGTTTCAATCAATATTAAAAGCAACCTCACATCCAGACTAACTAGCATATGACCCACTGGAGCTCATACATGTGCAACTCACAAAAGACATGGTCTTGTACCATATCCTTGCAACTTATAGTCGCAGGCAACCTTATGTCCCAGGAAACCCATACTACTGATCTCAATGTACTAGAGTTACTCACCATTCAACACAATACAATCTTCATGGGGATCTCCACTATCCCTCTACAGAAGAGGAAACCTACACCACTTCTAATGCATAAGTGCAATGCTTCCTCAACTTCATTAATACCAGGATCCTGGAACAGTTGGTCCATTCTCCTAGTAGGAGTGCAAACATCCTTGACCTTGTACTCATGAACATGAAGCAGAAATGTTTCTCACCCAGTGTAATGTTCTCAGTCATCAGATCTGACCATAAGGCAGTATTGCTTGACATCAAAATTAAATCTGGGGACCCAGCAAAAACAAAAACCTTTAGGAACTATTCCAAGGCCAACCTCTCTCTACTAAGCGACACCTTGGCTAAATTCCAGGCACTCATAAACCCAATAAACATCATAGCATATGCAGAGCTATTTACAAAATCCCTGCACAGCTATATTGATAGCTGTATAGAGCAAGTTGTTCCCACTCATATTAACAAAGACAAACTCAAAAGACAAGCTACACTAGTGGTTATAAAACAAAAGAAAAAAAAAATCTTGACCAGGGTACAGGACGATTCGCCCCCAGACAATTTGCCCCCCGACTGATTCGACCACAGAAAACTGCAACCGCACAAACTATCGTATTGTACACACTGCGAAAGAACTTGCTCAAGAAGGAAAGCACAGGAAATTAATTTGCTTCTGAGAGTACGCTGCTTTACTTATACAATCACGAACAACTTACATTGATCGTCATTTCCAAAAAAAAAAATAACGAAGTATTCAAAAATCAGTGCCAAGATATAGACACATGAGTTATTCTTGAAACTCCACGTTGTAAAAATGTTTAATCAGTACCAAAAAAAAAAAAGGATAAGTGAAATTGTACAGAATGGCTATCAAACATGTACTGTACAAGTTTACATTAGAACGTACATGATGCTAAAAAAAAAAAAAAAAAACTGTAACTGACAAAAACAAACACATCAAACACCCTAAAGATAGAACATTAACTGTACTTAAGGAATACTACCGGATCAAATAGCTCATGGAATCCTGTATAAAAACATTAAGGCAAAAACCTTAATATTAAAAGATGCCATATCTGAGGAAAGAATTTGCCATATGAATAAAAACAGTATATAGTCATAACTTATCCCTGAACACTCCATAAAGATAATGTTATACATCAGTGCAGGTCTACAGTTTCAACATCATAAATCCTTGAGTAAGCTGAAAAAACAACTTACCAGTAAACAGCAAATTAACCAGCAGAAAAGTTCTATCAATTAAAAAGAAAATCACCAAATATAGCTGAAAAAGACTTATTTAAAAAATGACTGGAACAAGAATGACAGATGTAATAAGGAAGTTAACACAGATGAGACAAGAAGGCTAGCTAGCGCTGCAAACTTCCAGGTAGTAAATTAACCGAAATACAAAGAAAAAAACATACAAAAAAAGTGTTATTATTGAATAATGATAAAGTATATATTAGAATATGTTTAGGGTCGAATAGTCTGGGGTCAATCTGTCCACTAAAAAATCACATATAAATTAATACATGAAATTACATTGAAATGCATTGGGGTCGAACTGTCCAGGGTTGAATAGTCCTGCTTCTCTTGACCAAGCATAAGAGGAACAAACCCCAACATATTAAAAGCCCCCTGACCAATTTAAACCTGCAGCTAAAAGGGTTAATTAATACTTCAAAGGCTAAATTTTTAAGAAAAAAATATCTTATCAGGCAAAGGACTACCACAAAGCTTTCTGCAACTGTGTCCATGACCTCAGGGAAAATAAGCAGCAATGCACAGATCTTACTGAAATCACCCGCCCTGAACCGGAGGCCTTTGCTACCCTTTTGGCTGATAGGTTCAGCTCCAATCCCCCCATTCCCTCCCGATAATCCAAAGGAAAATATGAACAACACAGTTCCACCAACCATTACTAGAGAATAGGTTATCAATGCACTTTCCAAGGCTAAAACCACTGCATCAATGGACCTGACAACATCTCAGGCTGCTTAGTAAATAGCATGAAACATGACCTCTCTGGTCTACTTGAATAACTTTTCAGCTGAAGTCAGTTTTTTTTTTTTTTTTTTTTTGCCCATGGAATGGGAGACTGCTACAGTGATTTCCCCTGCACAAAGGAGGCCCAGCTACCGATCCGGGTAGCTACATGCCCATAAATCTGAGCAGCCTCATATGTAAGACCATGGAAAGAATCATTATGGACATGATAAAAGAGGACACATGTTACCTGCAAACATTGGATCCATCACAGCTTGGCTTTGTTAAAGAAAGGTCATGCCTATTAAATCGGGTGGACTTCTTTGACAGGATCACAAAAGAAATAGATGAGGGCAAGACTGTACATGCACCTTAGCTCGACCTTTGCCAAGGCTTTTGATACAATACTTCACTCAGGTATTATAGATAAGCTCGCTAAATTAGGTATAAACCCTTTTATCACCCACCCCACTGGATAGCCAACTAGCTTACTGATAGGACAAAGGAGGTTAAAATAGGTGAGGCCACCTCCACCGAAAGACCAGTCACTAGCCAGAATCCCACAAAGCTCGGTACTGGGCCCACTTCTTTTTGATTCCACGTCTGAGAAATAGATGCCAGACACTGAAGGTTTGTGTCTAACTAAGTTTGCAGATGACTGCAAGCTGGTGGTTATCACAGTCTCCCATGCAGAAACTAGCATTCTTCAATAAGGCTTATCTCTTGACAAACAAATGGTATCAAAGCCATGCTCATAAACTCAGTGCTAAGAAATGCATAATTGTACCCTTTGGGAAGCCAACCATCCTGGCTAACTACCATGTTAATAGTACACCCCTAAAAGTCTATTCAGTGGTCAGGGATCTGGGTACAATGTAGACAGTAGCCTTAACTTTGACCACCATGTAGCCACAGTGGTGAGGAAATCCTTTCATGTCATGCAACGTATAAGTAAGGGCATGCATCTAGTTCCAAAGAGGTCATTATCACACTGTACTCTTCTGTCATCAGACCAACCAGAGTACAATGCTCCCTTCGGTATGTAACTGACCAGTCATATGCAGCAACTAGCGCGACCTCATAAGTTCTTTACAAAAGGAATACAAGATGTAACAAACCTGCCTTACACAGAGTGCCTTAAAGCCCTTTTCCTCTAATCAGTCTCCTATAGATTGCTGAGAGGTAGAGGTGATTTATGTCTAGCTTACAAGGCACTGGCAAATTCCACACTTATATATCTCCTTATGCATATTCATGTCAAACATACCAAAAATACTAGGTCTAAGTGTTTACATTTTGCCTGTGACTTAAACAGAACATGATAGAGAGTCAGATATGTGCCCCAGAGACAGTCCCTTCTATGGAACAGGCTTCCCATCCATGTAAAGCTGAGTTTGTCTGTTGCCCAATTTAAGTGCAGCCTAGACTAGTGGATGGGGAAAAGGAAATTTATACCTGGTCTGGCAACCATGTCCCTTATGAATGTAGGGTATACATTCCTGGCCTTCAGTGCTCTAGTTTGATACAGGACATCTTTATTTTTTTGGGAAAACTTAACTTGGCTTGGCTTAGAAAGGTCCCCCCCAGGCCATTAGCATAGCAACAGTCTATGAATCTAACAAACTGTCTGCAGAGAGATTTTTAAACTGAATATCCATGTTGTTTGAGCATGTATTTGAGTGGGTTACTTTGGGTTGTGGGCTGGGTTATACAGAGGTATCCTTGGGTGGTCTTTGGGTTTGGCACAAGACTATGTTAGATTGTGCCAAAATTTGACAGTAGTGCTGTTTAATGTACAAACTAGCTGCTCTAAGTTTATCTTCATGCAGTGGGTTTGTTTTAGCCACAAAAAAGGTACAGGTATAAAGGGAATAATAAGCTGAGATCTTATCGCCCTTTCATTAGAAATGACATCCAAGAAGGCTATGGCATATCAGCCTTTGACAGGATCGAAATATAGGGATCAGCAAAGGAATCTGGGCCCAGGGACTCATTAAGACAGTTACCAAGGCTATAGACGAGGGAAGGGTGATTCATACAGCCTATCTAGACCTCGCAAAGGCCTTTGACACCATTCCCCACTCAGGTATTATAGACAAGTTCACCAGCCAGAACATAAACCCCTACGTCACGAGATGGGTTGCCAACTGGATCACGGACAGAACCCACATGGTAAGGGTTGTGTGAGCTAGGTCTGAGTCTAAACCGGTTACAAGTGACATTCCCCAGGGCTCAGTCCTAGGACCCCTCCTGTTCGGCATATACTTCTCAGAGGCACAGGCAAGCACAGGAGGACTATGGTTGAAAACGTTCGCAGACGACTGCAAACTAGGGGCTATAATTGACTCTCCGGCTGACAAAGACATCCTCCAAAAGGGTCTCACTGAGACAGATACCTGGTGTCAAAATCATGGCCTCAAGCTAAATGCCAAAAAGTGCATAGTCATCCCCTTTGGAAAAAAGAAAGTACCCACAAACTATCATATAGGTGGTAGCCCCCTAAATACGGAAGGTGTAATAAGGGATCTGGGGACCCAAGTAGATAGTAACCTCTCCTTTGATAATCACATTGCCAAAATGGTTAGAAAATCCTTCTATGTGGTCCACCTAATCACAAAAGGGTTTGCATCCAGATCAAAAGAGGTCATTAGGCCTCTCTATGCATCACTCATCAGACCCATCATAGAGTACAATGCCCCATTTGGGATGTACCTTACAAGACAACTGCAACAATTGGAAAGACCACAGAAGTACCTAACCAGGGATCACTGGCCTCAAGCAGATGCCCTATGCAGCTCAACTGAAGAAACTCCAGCTGTACTCGGTTGCATATCGCCTACTCAGAGATGATCTCTGCCTGACATACAAGGCCATGTTCAACCCAGAATTGATGGACATGCTCCAGTTAAAGAAAACCATATCCCCTCGAGCCACACGCTCCAGGGATCTAAACCTCACCACAAAATCCCCTTTGGAAAAAAGAAAGTACCCACAAACTATCATATAGGTGGTAGCCCCCTAAATACGGAAGGTGTAATAAGGGATCTGGGGACCCAAGTAGATAGTAACCTCTCCTTTGATAATCACATTGCCAAAATGGTTAGAAAATCCTTCTATGTGGTCCACCTAATCACAAAAGGGTTTGCATCCAGATCAAAAGAGGTCATTAGGCCTCTCTATGCATCACTCATCAGACCCATCATAGAGTACAATGCCCCATTTGGGATGTACCTTACAAGACAACTGCAACAATTGGAAAGACCACAGAAGTACCTAACCAGGGATCACTGGCCTCAAGCAGATGCCCTATGCAGCTCAACTGAAGAAACTCCAGCTGTACTCGGTTGCATATCGCCTACTCAGAGATGATCTCTGCCTGACATACAAGGCCATGTTCAACCCAGAATTGATGGACATGCTCCAGTTAAAGAAAACCATATCCCCTCGAGCCACACGCTCCAGTGATCTAAACCTCACCACAACAATAAATAGGACGTGCTGGAAGAATAGATTCCTGTCCCAGAGACTTCCCATGCTCTGGAACAAGATTTCAATCCACATTAGGCAGAGCTCCTCATTAACCCTCTTCAAGAGAAACCTTGACGAGTGGATGGGAAACAGAAAGTTTACCCCAGGGATCACTTCAATGGCTCTGCTGGACAGAGGCACAGGGAACTAATCTAAGCGGGCAACGAAAGCCAACACATTCTGGCTAGGCTTATAGATGCCTTCGGGTAGATAGCCTAGTACCTACCTATGAACCTATAAGATACCCTGCAGAGACATCTGAGACTGACCATACAGCAGCAGAGGTTTCAGGACTGGATTTTTTAAACTTCTTTTTTGGCAAGGGAGGGATGTCCAGGTGGGAGTCCTCTGAAGCCATCATAGCCTGTTCAAGTGATTTTCTAAATAAATCTTGAAGGATAATCTACTATGTAAGGTGTTTGGGATGAATGACTGACAAACAGAGAAGCCTTTATAAGTATCACCAAGGCAAAATAAACACTTGGGGTGAAAACTGGAATTTGCCTCCCACAATCACATTTTCCCTGTCTTCAATGACATGAACAACATATTCTTGTCAGAAATACAAGAAATAAAGGAAGCGTCCCCAGCAGGGATATTTATCTGCCTAAGGCAATGGAAAAGACATGGACATGTCTGGCAGACCAAAACTGAAGCAAAATTTCAGTGTTCAGGCTATCAGCAAGGAAGTTCAGAGATATTTTGTGCCTGTACATCCCCCCCTGTGTTCCTCCTAGCACTTTTGAGCTGAAGTAATGCATTTGGTATATGGCTTGAGGAAAAGGTGTCCAGATGTTGGTATGGTGGGTAGACATATGACTATCCCCGGCAGAATACCCCAACTCTTAGTAATTCTGTAACAATAATTCAATAAAGGATATATGTATCTACTAACAAAAAGGGAAAGTTAGTCCATTATCTAAACACAGTAATGTGAGTTATGCCAGTGATGCCCACTCTTTCGGACAGTGTTGCTTGCATATGTGTATAAAACTGCAAAACTGATAGCAAATAATGCACTAAACCAAATCTTAATTACTTCATATCTGGGGTGTGTGTGTGTGTGTGTCTATGCGTAAGCGCCTACGTGCATGTGTGTGCATGCACGAGCATGTACGTGCATGTGCGTGCATGTGCATGTGTGTGTTTATGTGTATGTGTATGAATATGTGTGTTCTGGAGGAGCGTCAACATGAGATCTACTTCAGAAGATTGACTCAACAGAAAGTCGAACTTCATATGGTCAAGACCATATAATCAACTTTCCGAAAAGTCAAACGATATAAAACAACAAAAATCTACATTTTTTCAGGGGAGCAAGAACCCCCTGCACATCCCATGAGAGGGGATGTGCCACCTAACACTCACTGCGAGATATAGCAACTCTGAGATTGCACTGCAATGGGGAAAAGGGTAAATTTCCTGATACCCACTGTACTGCAATCTCCATTGAAAAGCTTCAACATTTCGGAAAGTCAACCATATGGTCTCAACCACATGAAGCAAGATTTTCTGATAAGTTGATCTTCTGAAGGGGACCCCAACATGACAAGCATTGATGGGCACATTGTGTACTATACAGAACTTACTACATTGCTTTTGGTGAAATATTACTGTGTAGCAATTCAGAGTCCCACGTTACACTTGATGCAACACAGCTGAAAGACACTGCAACAGATGTTTGCAAATAATTGCATAATGAAATGCAAATGAATTGGGTAGGGAAATCATGGGTATAAGGATATACAAATGTATGCAAGGTGAACATAGTCAATAACCCTTGGAAAGTTGAAGTAGCATGTACCTGAATATAAAAGGAAATATATGTTAAAAAAAAATCAGAGTTGCAATTAGCCAGAATTCTACTGGTAGCAGCAGCTGTTCTGCAGCATATGACAACTGTAAACACCACTGAGAGATGCACTTGTGAGGAGCCATTCAGTACAAATGGACACATATCACAATCTCATTAACTAAGAGGACCTAGACCAGTCCCATGAAGAAAGAAACTCTGTAAGGATGCTGGTTGATGTGTATTATGTACATGCAGGATATGTATGAATTATGGCCTTCCACTACCTATGGCGACACTAGCTACAACTATCTTTCGAAGACAAGGGGTTGGGAGGGTGGCCTAATGGTTAAGGTATTTGCCTTACAAACACAAGGTACAGGGTTTGAGTCTCAAAAGGGATAATTGGCTAGGCTTAAAATGGCTCCCAAGGGCAGTTAGCCTAGTACTAACCTATGAACAAACATTGGACAGATTAGGCATTCACACACATTATATCTATATCTCTTGCTCTGTTTGTATCTATATATGTATATGTGTGTGTGTCTTATCTATATTTATATCTGTGTGAGGGAATGTTTATAATAGTATAATACCATTGGTGGATGCACACACTGGTCAACACATAATATACAGAACAACTACACTGAATAGCATATTTAATCATGAGAACCATACTGAAATTAAATGATCACAAATGCAAACAAATGGCTTTACATTTCTGATTGAATGATGTCAACTATAAAACTACAGCTTATCCGAAAAAGCAAACTGAAACTGGACCAAACAAAACTTCCTTTTCATAGTTTCATAGTTTAGTACTAGGCTATCTGCCCTGAGGCATTTGCAAGCCTAGCCCTAGAGATGTGGCTTTCGCCACCCCATGTAGTGGTACTAAGGTGTATAGAATAAATTTAGAATACTGTGCCTTTGTATAGTAGTGACACATTGAAGACCCCCTTACTTATTAAAATTAGTTTACTGTGCCTCTGTTAAGTAGCGATACAGGGGTGACCCCCCGGGGTAAACCTACGATCTGCCATCCACTCGTCAAGATTTCTCTTGAAGAGAGTCAGTGAGGGGCTCTGCCTAACATGGACTGGGATTTTGTTCCAGAGTATGGGAAGCCTCTGAGTTATGAACCTGTCCCTCCAGCATGTTCTATTCATGTTTGTACTGAGGTTTAAATCTTTGGCTCTCGTGGTTCTTATGGATTTTGATTTATTGAGGTGGAGCATGTCCATCAATTCCTGGTTGGACATGGCCTTGTATGTCAGACACAGATCACCTCTGAGCAGGTGGTATGCTACTGAATAGAGCTGGAGTTTCTTTAGCCTGGCAGCATATGACATATGTTGGAAACCCTTGATCCTCTTGGTGAGGTACTTCTGGGGTCTCTCCAGCTGTTGTAAGTGCCGGGTGAGGTACATACCAAATGGGGCATTGTACTCAATCATGGGCCTGATAAGGGAGGAGTACAGGGACATGATGACCTCCTTTGATCTGGATGTGAACCCCTTCATGATAAGGTGGGCAAGGTAGAAAGTCTTTCTAACCACTTTGGCAACGTGGGTGTCAAATGAGAGGTCACTATCAACTTGGGTCCCCAGGTCTCTGATTACTTTTTCGGTACTCAGTGGGTTACTGTCTATGTGATAATTTGTGGGTATTTTGTTTTTCCCAAAGGGGATGACTATACATTTCTTGGCGTTCAGTTTAAGACCGTGATTCCAGCACCAGTTGTCCGTTTCGGTGAGGCCTTTCTGTAGGATGTATGTGTCAGCTGGTGTATCGACTATGGCGCCTAGTTTGCAGTCATCTGCGAACTTTGTCAGCCACAACCCTCCCATGTTTGCTTTCACATCTGAGAAGTAAATGCCGAACAAGAGGGGTCCCAGGACAGAGCCCTGTGGGACACCACATGTGACTGGCTTTGAGTCTGACATGGCTCCCGCAATCTTGACTTTATGGGTTCTGTTCTTTAGCCAGTTTGCAACCCATCTTGTGACATATGGATTTACTTTTAAGCTGTTTAGCTTTTCTATGATCCCCGAGTGGGGTATTGTGTCGAAGGCTTTAGCCAAGTCCAGGTAGGCTGTGTGGACTGCCTTGCCCTCATCAATGGCTCTAGTGACTGTTTCGAAAAAGTCAACCAGGTTCAAAAGGCAGGATCTGCCTTTTACAAAGCCGAACTGGGTGGGATCATGTGTCTGTAGGTCCCCAATGTCGTTGTTTATGAGTTCCATAATAATTCTTTCCATAGCTTTGCAAACCAGGCTGGTCAACACTTTTCTAAGAGGCTTTACTCGCAAACCATCTCACTTATATATACTAACTCCATGACTGCACAGCCACACTCATAGTGATATAATCCTATATTATATTTATTTATTGACATTTGATTACTGGGAAAGTCCGACTGGGTAGAAGCTCATTTTCTGTGGAGGCAAGGGAGAAAAGCTCCAAATTATTACAAAACATTTTACGATAAATAATTTTACAATCTTCAAACATAACACAAAGATATCTGCAGTTCAAATAATTATAAAAAAACTGATAATATAAAAATGATGGTTAAGAATTGGTACAAGTTATGTGACAATCATTTAATATTTATAGAAATTTTAGACAGTTTGTAGAGAAATTAAAGGTAAGTTAGTCTAATACAAAAAGGAATTAAAATATGAAGTGAGGGAATTATGGTATATTTAGAGAGAAAGTCAGGGAAGAGAATTAGATATTTAGAGAGAAAGTCAGGGAAGAGAATTAGATAGAAATAAGGAAGGGAAGAAGGGAGAGTATGAAGGTATAAGAAATGAAAAGATACTGGTTAACATTTATAGGTTCATAGGTAGGTAACTAGGCTATCTGCCCGAGGGCATTTATAAGCCTAGCCAGAGTGTGTTGGCTTTTGCCGCCCCATTGATTAATTAACTGATCCTCTGTCAAGCAGAGCTAATGAAGTGATCCCAGGGGTGTTTTTCTGTTACCCATCCACTCATCAAGGTTTCTCTTGAAGAGTGTTAGTGAGGGGCTCTGCCTGATGTAATTTGGAATTTTGTTCCAAAGCATGGGGGAGTCTCTGTGACAGGAATCTATCCCTCCAGCATGTTCTATTTATTGTTGTGGCGAGGTTTAGCTCACTAGAGCGCGTGTTTTGCAGTGACTTGGATTTCTTTAGGTGGAGCATGTCCATCAATTCTGAGTTGGACATGGCTTTGTAAGTCAGGCAGAGATCACCTCTGAGTAAGCGATATGCCACTGAGTACAGCTGGAGTTTTTTTCAGTCGGGCTGCATAGGACATATGTTTGAGACCAGTAATCCTCTTGGTGAGGTACTTTTGTGGTCTTTCCAGCTGTTGGAAGTGTCTTGCGAGATACATCCCAAATGGGGCATTGTACTCTATGATGGGTCTCATGAGTGATGAGTAGAGGGGCACTATAACCTCTTTATTTCTAGATACAAACCCTTTAGTAATTAGATGGGCCACATAGAAGGATTCCCTAACTACTTTGGCAATATGATTGTCAAAGGAGAGATTACTATCTACCTGGGTCCCCAGATCTCTTATTAACTCTTCTGTATTAAGGGAGCTGCCACCTATGTGGTAATTTGTGGGTGTTTTGTTTTTCCCAAATGGGATGACTATGCATTTTTTGGCATTTAGCTTGAGGCCATGACTTTGACACCAGGTGTCCATCTCAGTAAGGCTCTTTTGGAGGATGCCCGTGTCAGCCAGAGAGTCAGTTATGGCTCCCAGTTTGCAGTCATCAGCGAACTTGGTTAGCCATAGTCCTCCCGTGTTTGCCTGTACTTCTGAGAAGTATATACCGAACAGTAGGGGTCCTGGGACCGAGCCTTGCGGGACACCACTTGTGACTGGTTTAGAGTAGGACCAAGAGCCCGCTATTCTTACCGTGTGAGTTCTGTCAGTAAGCCAGTTGGCAACCCATCTCATGATGTAGGGGTTTATGTTCAGGCTGGTGAATTTTTCTGTAATACCTGAGTGGGGAATGGTATCGAAAGCCTTGGCAAGGTCAAGATAGGCTGTGTGAACCACCTTTCCCTCGTCTATGGCCTTGGTGACTGTCTCGAAGAAGTCAACCAGGTTTAGTAGGCATGATCTGCCCTTAACAAAGCTGAACTGGGTCGGGTCAAGTGTTTGGAGGTTCCCAATGTCTTTGAAAATGAGTTCCATGATGATGCGCTCCATAGCCTTGCAGACCAGGCTAGTCAGGCTTATGGGGCGATAGTTACCAGGGTCAGTTGTGGCCCTTCCTTTGTGGAGAGGAATAACCATTGCTGTGCACCATTCTATGGGCACGTAGCCTGTGGAGAGGCTGAGGTTGAACAGCGTGTTTAGGTAGGGGGTTAGTTCGTTCTGTAGTTCATGCAAGATGCAGCCTGGGACACCATCTGGTCCCATTGATGCTGTTTTTTTGGCTTTTGAAAGGGCTGTTTTCACCTGTGCGTCTGTGATTTTTGGGACACTACACTTTTTCGGTATTGTTGTGGGCCCTTTTGGAGGTGAGAGGGGGGTGAAGTTTGCACTGAATCTATCTGCCAGGATGTTGGCAATATCAGTAGGTTCAGTATCTTTTGTGCTATTTTGCACTAGTTCAGTGCATATCTGCGAGTTGCCACTTAGATTCTTAACATAGCTAAAGAAGGCTTTGTAGTTATCTTTTGAATCCTTGGCTATTTTTCTTTTGAAGTTAGCCTTGGATGATTTCATGAGGGACCTCAGTTTCTTACTGATACTGATCAGGGATGTCTTTCCTTCTTGGGATTTGCTTTTTTCCTGAACTAGTTTCCTCCTATTGTATAGCCTTGCTTATTGCAGGGGTCCACCAAACTGGTTTCCTTCTCTTAGAGGAGTGAGTCTTGGTTTTGCTAGGGATGGCATGATCCATGCATCCTTGCAGGTGCTCATAGAGTACATTTGTAAAGGTTTCTGCATCTTGGGCAGCATTATCCTTTAGCGTGCGGGCTGTGAAACTTACCACCTCTGTCTTAAGTAAGGTGAAGTTTGCTTTAGAAAAGTTTTTTTACTGTGGTTTCCTTAGTTGGGGGTGGTGTGGGGTGTGGACATCCAGAGTGATTAGTTTATGGTGTGATCTAACCAGTGAAGGGTTAACCTCTGGTGTGGAACACCTGTCGCCCATGTTGGTGATGACCAGGTCCAATATGTTTTCACCTCTGGTAGGGAAGCTTACCAGCTGATCCAGGATGTTTGAGTTGATGAATTCCAGGAAGTGCTGGGCCTGGGAATTTGTACTCGAGTAGTTTTCCCAATGAATGGTAGGGTAATTGAAATCACCCAATATCAGGGTGTTTGGTAGGACCTTCATGTTTTCCAGTGTCTCCAGAAAGGTGGAGTGATGGTCCTGGGTCATGGAAGGTGATCTGTAGCAGATCACAATTTGCATTACAGATTTGCCCAATGTTAGTTGCACATGGATGATCTTAGAGGTATCATGCTGTGCCACTAACCTGGAGGTGTAGATATCCTTGATAAATATGGATATACCCCCTCCTTTTGTGTTTCGGTCCGTGTTCTTTGGCCAAAACATGTGGTATGACTTGTAGCCTGGTAGTGCTGGGGTGGTCTCTGGAGCCTTGAACCAGGTTTCAGTTACTGCACAGATGTCGAAGTTCTCCATACTGAGGAGTGCTTCGAGCATGTGCATTTTGAGATTTAAACTCCTGGCGCTGAGTAGCATAACCCTCAGTTTTTTGTTAATTGTGCTGTTTATGGAGGTGGGTTTGACTTTTAAGCCTTGCCTAAAAAAGGCACTATGGGGGCAGCAAAAGCCTTGGCCAGTATTCAAAAGCCTAGGGGTGACAGGTGCAAGCCGTCTCTTGCGAAGCAACGCGGCTTGTCGAGCATGTTGTCCCAGGCTGACAGACACTGGATTCCCTTTGAATGATACCAGAAGCTTAGCCAACTGTTGAAATTGATCATTTTTTTTTTTTTTTTCTTTCTTTAGGGATATATTTTATCCTGGGTTTTAGCAAGGACAGAGCCAGAATTTAGCTAGGAAGTCTTTCAATGTGGTTTTGAAAGATGAGAAGGAAGGTACTGACCTGATGGATACAGGAAAGGAATTCCAGGCCTTAGCAACCTTGTACGAATACAGACAATGCCCAGCAGGTTTGATGGGTTTGTATACAGAGAGAAGTTTTAGGTCACTGGCTCGCAATGACTGACAGGGAATATTGTTGTGAAGAATGTTTTTTCAGTGCTGGACTAGCAGATGGATGCTGGATAATTTTATAGGTGGTAAGATGCTGTGTGTAAGTTAGTAGACGAGGCATTTCTACCTAACTTAGGATTTTTACTGCTATACAATGGTGGGAGCTGAAAGGGGTATTTGCTGTAATAGCATTGATCAAGTTTTAATTTTATGAAGCCTGGCATTTAGTAAGGATGGGAGCACCATAAAGA